>NC_080580.1:51823698-52126729 GCF_029962835.1 Magnolia sinica
GATAAGTCCAGAATCTTACACTTTAGTTTGTCAAAGGTAACCACATGTTTGTTGTCACATATTTGAGAGATGCTTAAGAGATTGTGAGTCAGTCCTTTTATGCAAAAAGCATTCTCATTTTCGAGCATTTCCATTCCTTCTATGGTTCTACACTCTACTACCTTAGTGGTGCTTCCATCACCATAAGTGACTATCCCATTGTCAAGATTTGAGTAATTTGAGAGAAGGGATTTATCACCCGTGACATGCCTTGAGCACCCGCTGTCTAGGTACCATTTAGTACTATTGCTTGTTGAATGATTTGAGTGAATAACAAGACAATTTTTTCTTTTCTTTCACTACCCATTTTGTGATTGGATTTCTTATTATGGTAGTTTCTGGTTCATTAAGAATTTTGGTAGGCATGTTGGGTAACTGAACCATGTTTCCTTGTTTCATAAATTCATTTGTTTTTTGATTTAGTTTAGCCACCTGATTCAATAACTCTTTCATTCTCTTGGTCATTTTGGGTGGAGATGGATGTGTTCCTTTTGCCATCTTGATTAGTGGACTCTTGACATCTTGTATTGATTTTCTAGTTTGTCTGTATTTACCAGTATAATTTGGACCGGAATTAGATTGAGTCCACCTTGGAGCATTACATTCAAATTTGAAATGGCCAGAGTCTCCACATGAATGACAGATAGAAGTAGCTTTTGTTTTACTTCTTAATGCAACTGATTTCTCAAACATTGGTGTTGCATTTTTGGATTTTGATTTGAATTTATCATATCCTAATCCACTCTTGTCTCTTCCAGGTCTTCCCATCCCTAAGTGTGTTTCTAATTTTTCACTACTTTGGGAGAATTTGTAATTTAGTTCAACTGACTTCCTGGATTGTTCTGCATTAAACCTAAGTGTGTGATTCCCATTCATTAGATGCTCATTTCTTCTTTCAGTAGATCAATCTGTTTAGTAAGTTTTAATAATTCAGATTTAAGGGACAGATTGATTTTTTTCAGCTTATCATTTTTAGAGTGGTATTGCTGTACCACATGAACATCTAATGAATGGGAAGAAATGATAAACCCAGAATCCCCGTAGCTCAGGACACTGCTCACATGAACCCGCCTGAGAACTGCATAAAGGAAAACGCGTCCTCGTCATCCTCATACTCCTGCTCTGCCTCGGGGGTCGCATCATCATCTGTATCTAAGATAGAGTCTGGTTGGTATTGAAATATCGTCCCAGAATGTGGGAGTGAGTGATCAACTAAGTGGAACTATACAGTAAAAGTTAACACATTATCAATTCAATCAAGCAGTAATGATAAGGCAATACAATCAAACATGTCCTAATTACTCTTGTTAATGCAAGGATGTATGTAGAAATGATGCATGCTCTCTTTACATTTTCTCGGTTTCTTATCTACGCGCATGACAAACTCGTTGGAGGCTCCACAGACGCATAAGGCACATGCAATGCGAGTGCATGAACTTGATCTACCATCAGTTGTTATTAGTCACTATATTCATACAATTGGACTGCTTTAGGTATCTTCCTCATGTCAATTCGCCAAACGCGCTGATCCATTCTAGGGTCATCCTATCCTAGACAATCTCATACGATATTGTGGTTCTAGGTCGTTGCAAAGGGCTCGTCGACAATCAATGCATGCCTATCTTTCATACCTTAGTTACTACCTTAAGGCTCGTCACCTCAATGCGTATCCAGGTATGCTCGAGGTCATTACAAATGGCTCGTCACCAATCAATGTTGGCCGACATCACGAATATAGTGTCTCATGACCACCGTAATCGAGCTCACGAGTCGAATTGCTCACTTCTGGTCACTACGGAGGCTCGTCATCCCGGCGTAGGCCGCTTTCGACTCGATGTCCCATACCACTTCATTAGCCCGGCTTATGAAGTCTTAGCGGATCGATGTACCATGGGTTTAGGAGTTTGCTTGAAAGGTACTAGATTCAAACAATAGCGTCCATACACGGTGAATATCCACCGGGATAATCGAGATTACTTGACGAGCTCGACTAGCATGAGCGCACATTGAGTTGAATGACATGAAGTGCGCAAACACTGTGTGGCCAAACCGCCGACAACCCTAATACGACTGGGTTCGTCAGATACGTCTTGCGTGGTGAAAACAACCTCGGCCACGAACTCAAGGTTTGTTACCGATTCTAGACTATTTCATAGTCCCTAAAAACATTCAAGTATAACAAATATTCATACTAGCAATTCAAATAGTGGATCAACAATCCTAATCATACAAGCATGTGAGCATTTGGTGAATATCAACTTAACATGATATTTAGTCTATTAGCGAAAAACTTCATGAGAGGAATCTCATGTTCTTCCATTTCGAGACTTTCAAACTGTGTGATGTTAGGAGCTGCAATTTAGATCTTTTTACTGTGCTGGTTCCTTCATGAGTTATTTCCAACAAGTCCCATGCTTCTTGGGCTGTTCCCACACATATTGATTTGATTAAAAACTTCTTGGGACATAGCATAGTAAATGCAATTCATTGCTTAGCTTCAGACATTTATTTTTCTTTATCGAATGTTGTCCATTTTTCTTTAGGTTTTGGTTTGGATATGGTTGTGCCATTTTCAAGTACAATTTGTTCGATTGGCGGCACATATTCGTTTTCAACAATGTCCCAAACATCATCATCCAATGGTCTATATTCGCCTTCCAGTACGCATAATTTGATCCACCAAATACTGGAGGTCTAGTGACGATGAGCCCTCTCCTTTGGCCATATTACCAACTTTAATTAAGAACACTCTCTAGGCGGTAAAGCCCTTAAGAGAGACCCGGTCCGATACCAATTGAAATTGTGGTAATGACCGCTTTAGTTGAAGTGAGAATATGCCAAGATGTCCTAGAGGGGTTGAATATGAATTTTTAAAATTTTATGATGATTTAAAACCTATCAACCCTATCCTGAACTAATATGCAAATAACAGGATTTCTTTAATGTAACTCTAATGGCTTTCAAGCCAAATAGAGGATCCAATCATACGACTATTCAAAATATAAACAAGATGTATAACATAGTTCATGATGGATATGACTGTGTGTGAGATGTGATTCTAATTAGTTCTAAGTAATCATGTAAACATGTATTATGAGAATATTCAGAGAAATCACACAAGTAGTAAAAGTAAATAGCAATCCCAAACACAGTCATTTTTATAGTAGTTTGACTACGTGTCTACTCCACTTCCGGCGGACGCACTCAACCCTTGAGTGTACCGGATCTCACTAATGGAGGTTTCAAATCAGGTTCACCTCAAACCAGTACAACCTACACAAGGCTAACTCTAGGACCTGCATAAGGTACCTAACATGTCTCCACAAGACACAAGTTTATGCCTCACACAGGAGTAAGGGTCAACACACAACACTCAGATTTTAGACTACACAAGCCAAGGATCCACACAAGGAACCTAATAGTTTATGCCCTATATAAGAGCAAAGGTTAATACACAACACCTATGTTTTAGACCACACATTCATTGTAACACCCTGAAATTCGGGGTCGAGCATAACTCGACTTCCGAGTTTCAAAACATCACTTATGCAATATATGCAATGATGGATGTATGTTGTCCGTATGAGTGCATAAAACATGGAGTAGATTAAGCCAAACTGCAAACATAATCCAGGATAGGTGAAATCTACAAGCGGAAGATCAAGAAACACACACACACACACACATATATATATAAGTCCTGAGATATGTATGCTCTGCGGTCATAATTACAAGTATTTATTTCAAAATATAAGTATCAAAATGAGATCACCCATTACAAAATAAACCCGAAATCCCCGTAGCTCAGGACACTGCTCACATGAACCCGCCTGAGAACTGCATAAAGGAAAACGCGTCCTCGTCATCCTCATACTCCTGCTCTGCCTCGGGGGTCGCATCATCATCTGTATCTAAGATAGAGTCTGGTTGGTATTGAAATATCGTCCCAGAATGTGGGAGTGAGTGATCAACTAAGTGGAACTATACAGTAAAAGTTAACACATTATCAATTCAATCAAGCAGTAATGATAAGGCAATACAATCAAACATGTCCTAATTACTCTTGTTAATGCAAGGATGTATGTAGAAATGATGCATGCTCTCGCCTGCACTCCCTCAGTGTCTTCATCTTACGGTACGCATGACAAACTCCCGCAGTGCTCCACAACGCCAAGGCACATGCAATGCGGTGCATGAACATGATTACCAAGTTGTTATTAGTCCTTTTCATACAGCAAGATTGGGAAGCTAAGGTATCTTCCTCATATCAATTCCCAAACGGTGATCCATTCTAGGGTCATCAATCCTAGACAATCTCATACGATATTGTGGTTCTAGGTCGTTGCAAAGGGCTCGTCACTAATCAATGCATGCCTATCATACCTTAGTTACTACCCTAAGGCTCGTCACCTCAATGCAGTATCAAGGTATGCTCGAGGTCACTACAAAGGGCTCGTCACCAATCAATGTAGGCCGACATCACGAATATAGTGTCTCATACCACCATAATCGGCTCACGAGTCTGAATTGCTCACTGGTCACTACGGGGAGGCTCGTCACCCCAGCGTAGGCCGACAGCTCGACTACGATGTCCCATACCACCATGCCCGGCTTATGAGTCTTAGCGGATCGAGGTACCATAGTTAACGAGATTGCACTGGTAAGTTGGGTACCCTAGATTCAAACAATAGCGTCCATACACGGTGAATATCCACCGGGATAATCGGATTACTTGACGAGCTCGACTAGCATGAGCGCACATTGAGTTGAATGACATGAAGTGCGCAAACACTCTGTATGGTCAAACCACTGCCGATAACCCTAATACGACTCGGGTTCGTCAAACACGTCCTGCGTGGTGAAAACAACCTCGGCCACGAACTCAAGGTTTGTTACCGATTCCCTAGACTATTTCATAGTCCCAAAAACATTCAAGTATAACAAATATTCATACTAGCAATTCAGAACAGTAATGGATTAACAATTCCAATCATACAAGCATGTGAGCATTTGGTGAATATCAACTTAACATGAATTCACATGTAAGTAATGTCTAAGTTAAACAGACAAAGAATGTAGATTGCATGGAGGAAATCATACACATCATTAAGATAGTTGAGAATCTCTTCTCAACGCCCATAAAAAGTACAATATATGACACACTTATTCATTCAGACATTTCTACAAACACTTAGGTTACATATTCCAACATACATGACGTATGTTGGTGATAGCTCACATTAGGACAATTCCTTTTGCCAAGGAGTTGTTACACATACAACTAACACAAACATATGATAATTAATCATGGCAACCACATACTCATATTGCATACGTATACGATACTTTCTACATATACATGGAATACACAAATCTCAATATAGTTCATATATATCAGAAACGTAATACAAACATCGCATTTGGCATGTGAAATTACACCCACAACAATAATAAACCATTAACCGACATTGAAAGCCTTGAAAACCATAACCAATACGAATATAGTCCACACCTTAAACCAAAAAGTGTGCAACAGATCTGATTCAGGCGATAAGTCTTCGTCAACGGCGACTAGATAACCTAAGGCATGATTTAAATTAGCTACATCAACACCTAGACTATTCTAAGCTCCAAAATAGGTTAGGGTTTGATTGACTTACCCAAGAATGAACTTAGAATCGCTGGAATAACAATTCAGAGGCGATGGTTTAGGTACGCAGAGTAACTGGGAAGAATCTTAAGACGATTCACCAACTTCTCTCTCACTTTCTCTCTCCTTTCCTCTCTCTCTCTTAGCTAGGGTTTGAAAAAATCATATGGAATTTGAGAATGAGGGTTTAAGGTCTTTATATAGGTCTAATATTGATGAAAATAGCCCCAGGGCCAAGGTATAGGAGGTTATAACCAATTCGGGTCTATTTTGGTCCAACGGAGCACTTCTGGTGGTCCCTTTTCCACGTGCTGTCAGAATTAAGCTCCCTGACCATAGATCTAGGTCAAGCTGAGTTTCTGTACCGATCGGATTTACAGATCAGCCGTGGCGGACCAGTTTCAATTCAATGGTCATCGAAACTCGATCAGGTCCACCGGCACTTTGACATGTATGGGCCATCTTCCCTGATCCGAAGGTAAATTTGGGTCAGATTCTGACGGTCAGAATGCTTAAAATCTGTGTGCAAGTGACACGACTCAGATTTCTTAAATTCATATTTAATTTCTAAATAATTTCACCTTTCTCACACTCTTTACTCCGGACTCAAGCAAATCGTCTCAGGACATCATCTGGACTTGATTTTTAAGGTGATTGTCAAGACCAACAAGGTAATCATAATTATCTAAAATCATCGCTATCGGACTTTCGACGCGCAATCCAGGTCTGATACAAAGTTTCCAAGTACTCCCGAGAGCAACTGGATTTAGCGTTGAATCCTAGATTTCAGGGTAATGTTGAGGGTCAAATATTGCATATTAGACCCCAGTTATTGCTTGGATTTACGAACATGATACCGTTTAATGGCCGCTTTAATCATGTTTGTGATATAGAGTGTATTTACGAACATGGACTGAAAAGGGAGCTTAAAGCATGGATTTAACGCTCTGATGACACTAAAGGCAAGGGACGGACTCCAGAGGACCAAGCTTGAAGAATTTACATGGCAGGGATCCGAGGAAATCAAGCCATTCACATTAAAGAGGCTCGAAATTGGTGAAGAATACAAGATCACATAGTTCCTGCCATCTGATTGGCTCAAAACTGTATGCATGGCCTGAGGGCCATAAATTAACCGTACATATCAAATTCCAGCCCTCAGGTCACTATGAAAGTGGCCCAACAGTTAGATCAGCCCATAGAACAGCGATTTGGGGCCCACCTGATATCTGGATATACTTCAATTTTGGTTTCAACCCCTTAAATGAGATAGAAAAACGGATGGATGGAGCGGATTTTGCATGAACATCATGATGGGCCCCACCTTAGGTTGCATGTGTACACAGTACATGGGAGTGTGATGTGCACCGAACCCATGAAATCGGTCAACAGCACGCTGACCGATCCCTTCTAAAAAAAGATTTCTCTCACCTACGAACGCAAAACAGAGCTTGCGGACGTGTTTTTGTGGGCCACCATCATGATGCGACGGTCCGATCTGGACTGTCCATTGGAATTCCACGGGTCCACTGGCCAAAACCTAGGTGGCAGTTTTGCTCCAGGTAAACACCGTACGTACATGAAGACTCAAGCGCAAGATGGACGGTAGAAGCACAACTCCAGGTGGACCACACCAAATTCGAGACGAACCGCACCATTTTCAACTTTTTTCACGAGCTGAATCCAATGATCGGAATGGATTTCCTTTTCGGTGATGATCCTGAACCCCACCATTCATCAGCGCAATTAGAGGTTACGCAAACTCTGTTTTGCGTACAGATCTGACGCTCCAGGTGGGCCATCACGGTTGAATGTTGAGGAAATCTAAACCGTTCATATTCTCAGCCATCCATAACTTAACAAAGAGGAGTATATTTCGCACGGTGAGGATCATGGGTGCATGAGCAATCAAAACGGCAAACTTGTTGTTTTCTTTGGTTGCGTAAAACATCTTCAACTGCGAAGCAGAGTCGGTTTTGGAAACCGACTTGCTTGTTAAGCACTCCACCGACCCAGCCACGGTCTGTATATGCTATAAGAGAGAAAAGAAAGAGGGAGAAAGGGGATCTCGGTTTGGAGCTTCAACGTGGAACGTGAGAGAGAGAGAAAGATAGTAGTTTTTTTTCTTTTCTTTTCTTTTTCTTTTTGTTTTGTTTTTGGTTTAAGGGATCCAGCCCATTCATGTTGGGCTGAACCTCTTAGCTAGGGCTAAGAGGTGAAGCCTGTAGCGAGATGGGAGATCCTACTTTGTGCCTTTAATTTAAAAGTCATAAACTGAATTTGATTTAGTTGATTATTAAAGGAATATTTTTCTTAGTCTTTAATGGTCTGTTGTGACTGAAATTACAATGGGTTTGCAATGGCTTTGAGTATTTCTTTCCCTTTTTTATGTTTATGAAGTCAGGAAGCCCTGTTGTTCATCATTGTTCCATGGGCATGGTAGGATGACAATACCCTTCCTGATCTTCATACATTATTGGTTGGTTGGTAATTAGTTTTTTTGAGTTCGGGGTGTGACAGGCATGGTTTGGTGATGGAATCCATTCTAATTCATATACCTTTCATCTCTTGAAAACTATATCAGAGGAAGTTCAGTTTAAGTTCCATGATTTTTGAAGTAGGCATAAAGATCTCCCTGATCTCTACAAGTGGATCCTCTAAATCCCTAGTTTCTTATTCCTCTGAATTCCTTAAGTTTTAGATAATTATTCCACAATTATTCGTTAAATTCTATTTGGTTTAGATCACATCTTAGTATAGTTCTAGTTCTACTTGGTTTCAGATAACGTACAGGTATCAGTCCCTGTGGATTCGACCTCAGTCTTACCGAGTTTATTATTAGCGTTGAATCCTAGATTTCAGGGTAACATAGCGCTGACGATTCTACAAGTTTTGGGTCTTGCAGATCAAATTTAAAGTGATTGGTGCTAATTTCACAGGCAATCGAGTTTAGCGCTAGTTAATTCACATTTAACTTCTAAAGGCTTGAGTCTTAAGAGAAACTTGATTGTGGTGGTGCTCGGGTCCTTGCATAAAATTTTTCAGGATGTTACATTCAAGGACCTGCATAAAGGACCTAAGTTTATGCTCTCCACAGAGCAAGGGTCAACACACAACACCCCCACGTACTCTCCCGTTGGAGGCCTCCTATGAGGACTTGAAAGGGGTGGGAATCACCTGTGACCCAATCCTAAACAAAGGAATGATCAGTAGGGCCTCTGGACTTTAATGACTTTCAGATAAGTAGATGAGCCCCATTTAGCTAGTTGATGAAGATCTCATCCTTTGATGATGAAGAATCTTCAGCTCCCTTGAATCGCAACACAAATGATGCTCCAATGTATAATGACGGGTTGGGTCAAGGTTATGTTAGAATTCTACTCAATTAAATGTTTTCCTATTTTTGAGATGGAATGATTCCAAGCATCTATGCATTCAAGGTATCTCAGCTCAATGATTTGCCATTAGGGTGGTAGTTGGAGGATCCTTGAATGTGGAAGTTCATTCCCCAATCCACTTTATTGAATATCAATGATGAAGGTGGATTGGAGGATGAACTCCCACGAGAGAAAAAGGCTTAGGGTATGTGATCTAGATTAAACACTCAAAAGCTCTATATATTTTCTCTACCAACAACCAAAGGCAAGCTCTCATTAAATAGGCAAAAAGTTCCAACGGAAATAAAACAGTCATATTTTTGACAGGCTTCGATATCATCAAGTGTATACTCTCGATAACATCGAATTGCCGCTCGATGACATGAATTCAATCTGTCAAACACTTTTGAATCTTTTTACCAATAGGTCAAGGATATTGAACATGCTTCGATGTCATTAGATTTCGAACTCCGATTTCATTGACGCATGGTTCGATTCCTCGACATTTGAAAAATGTGAGAGTAAATTTGCCTTTGAAACTTAACAGGTATTGATATGATCGAGCATCCCTCGATATCATCTGATTTTGAATATTGATGATATCGATAACAGTGTCGATTTATCGATCTTTTTAGGGAATTTTCCTATAAGCTTGTTGGACAGTTTGTGTCCTATTTCGATGACATCGACCTGGTCTTGATATGATCGATATTTGAATATCGATATCATTGAGTGATCCTTGATACTTAAAAGAATTTACTTGAAAGCTTGCTGGTCAGATTTGTGTCCCAATCCGATATCATCGTAGGTCCGTTGATATCATCAAGGTTTGAATTTCGAGGATATCGAGGCTCTCTTCGAGATATTAAAAATCACATGATTTTCCTTAACTGCATATTGGACACAAACTGATCAGATGTTGATTTTATCGAGCCATCTCGATGAACTCGAGATTCGAAAGTCGGTGATACTAAACATGCCATCGATTCATTAATAATTCAGTCCTGGATTCATTGTGGTTTCTGGACATCTGAAGTCCTCATTTCGATAATATTGAGTGAGTTTTGAGGACATTGATAACAGAGATCGATTTCATCGAACCACTTATCGATAAATTGACAAAGGCAAAAAACTTAGAGATTTTCTTGATTTTGCAAAACAGTTTTCAATCCTTAAACCCTAAGTTGTTCTATCCATTTTTAAGGGTTTTATATACCTGGTGTTTTAGGTCAGGGAATGTGAGGATAAGTTTACCTTTGACGAGTTCAGGCACACATCCTGTTGAGGCAGACGCTTGAATGATCTTCCTATGGGGCTCACTTGTCTTGCTGACTCAACACTCACGCTAATTGACAAACCAGGGCACTATCAAACTCTACAAGATGGCTAGAAAATCGATAAGTGAACTCTGGCTCCGCCTGAAAATTATGGTATGAATGAACACCACCAGATGAAGAGAGAATCAATATGAGCATTCCAACATCATTCAAAAATCGTATGAACTCCTCAAGATGGCTAGAAAATTAATAAGTAAACTCCCGCTCCACCCGAAAATCATAATGAACTTTGCATAATGGGAATCAATATACAAACATCTACTTCACCCGAAAATCATATTATATGTGAACTCCGCAAGATGGCTAGAAAATCGATAAGTGAACTCCTGCTTCACCCTAAAATCATGGTACGACTGAACGCCGCAAGATGAAGAGAATCAATATAGGAACTTTGACGTCATTCGAAAATCATATGAACTCTGCAAGATGGCTAGAAAATCGATAAGCAAACTTCAACTCCACCTGGAAATCATAACGAACTCCGCATAACGATCCAAAAATTAACAAGATATGCGAATATAACTGACAAGCCATAAAGGGCACCAATATCCAAGCCATGTAAGGCAGATGTGCGATCTAAGTCGCGTAAGTCAAATATGGACAGCAAGATGGTAGGTCCATGATAGGTTCCATTCATTCCATCATTTAGCGTAAGTGGCAACATATGGTTAATTAACAAATGCACAATTAAAGATAACATGTTATCATCAAATCATTTATGCTGCTATAATTAAACACATGAAATGGTTGCACAATAAATTAGCATATTCAATAGTGAGGTAAGTAACTCAACCAGATAATCATATCATCATCTATGTCCAGGTTGATGAACTTAAGTGGGAAGCTCAAAGGGTGAGTCCTCACCTCTGGATGTGAGTTCACTTCTCCGTAGGGTTTGAAGGTGTGAAGTAGCTAAAATCAGATTAACTCCATGTTAGACAATTTTCCAATATACAATAAAAATACTAACCAATCTATTTAGTAATAATTTCTAATCTAAATAGTTGCATTGAACTTACCTAGTTGGATCGATCCAATCTAGTTTCGGTTGCTTGTCTTGACTCAAACCAACTCAACCTGAACTTAGCCCGATAACTCACCCGAGTTGACTCGGCAGGTGCAATGACCACCCAACCTTCCTCTCTCTCATCCCAAGATGGAATGTCTAGTTAGGCCTGGACCAGGTGTAATATACTGAATTTTCACGGCCAGAGTTGATACTCGTGCCCGAGAAAACTGGGTGTTAATAATGTATAAACTTGGATGCTTTAAAAATTGTACCATAATTTTTTTTCTGTTTGGATCACATCCAGATACATTCATGAAGGTAACATTTATAAGAATAAAATCAACTGTATTGATTATATATCATCAGAGTAAAAGGAATAATCAAGGCCTTCCCAATGGAAGCTTATTACATTCATCGAGTTCGCAACGGAAGTATAAATATAATTAAATAATCTAGCTTCGAATTCTTTTAGCATAGTCTTCTACAGGAAGCGGGCCCTCTAAGTCTTTAAACCTGTATGTCACCTGTATAATCTGTATGGTTGGGAGTGGGTCAATACCCTACTCATAGTGAAGGTTATCCTTTAAGATTAACAATAATTCAAGAGATTCATTATAGGTAAAGTAAGGGTCTGATACGTCCCGTGCTCCACTAACACGAGGGTATCAGTATGCACAAACAACCTCATGAGATGCATGCCTAGTAAAGTGTGTGGGGCTCATCATACATAGTGATCATCACAATGTGAAATACGATTTATAGATAAGTGGCTTGACCTGTACTCTCATTATATGGATATTCGCCGGCATGGCCAACGTTACTGTGGATTTTTGAGAACTACCCAAGGCACACAACACATGGTCTGGGTGAATTACATGCAATGATTTGTTCATGAAGAAACTCTTTGCGACATCCAATCTTGGAGTGATGTGACACTGCATTTGTGAATTACACACATCGATTTGTGCACCGCTACCCGAAGGCTCAAGGACTTACATGCCCCAAGAGGGTCTCTACCCAGAGCGCATTATGTCCATGATAGAACATTTAAATCACTAGTTGTGATACATCTTACACATCACTTGCACTTATAGAGAATATAAACTGAATCATAATGAATATAACTGAATCTGAATCATAAAGAATATCAACTGAATTATGGAGGTTCTGGAATGGTAAGACACATGCCCAAGCTGTAAAGATGGACGACATGAGGCCAAAATAATAAAGAGAAGAGTGACGAGGGCCAACTCAACATAAGTGGCAATGGCCAATCATAATCAGAGAAGAGTGACAAGGGTTAACTCTATAATAAGGAGAGGCAGTGGCCAACTCAAATAAAGAGACGAGTGGCAAGGCTAACTCAATAAGTTGATAAGGTAGGGGCAAGGCTTGTATCCATGACGTCACATAAATTCAGAGAAATTACTTATAATTGACATGATGCCATAATCCCAATAGGTCCAGTAATTGTAATGATAATAACTAAATCAATTGATAGGATAATTCCCAAAAAAATATAAACTGGAAGGCGGAGCAATTCGCATCATTAAAGATATGAAAAGGCATGAAAGAGGCCATAATTGATGGTGAAACATATAATAGCATGGAAGATTCAAAGTGATATGTAAAAAGCAAGATAAAGTACATGTAAAGACAATATCATATTTATGAAGGCACACACAGAAGCAAGATGAATTTAACTGCTTAAATTAATGTAAGCTCAAAGGATAAAAACCTCACCTTAGCCTATTAATCCTTTAGAAATATTTCCCACGGTCAGGTCCTAATCTAATTTACCCGCTAGTAGAGCCTGGACTGGCCTTCCTCTTTCTCCACCAACTTCAATCTCTTAATCTCTCTCTCTCTCTCTCTCTGTCTCTCTCTCTCTCTATTCTGTTGGGATTTCCACACGGCCTGAGGAAGGGTTTTTATATTTGATTCTATGTTTCTGGATTCATCTTACGCAACTCTACTTACGCGGGGACGTGCGTACGTGCTTAGAGGTGTGTGGCAGATTCTAGACTAGCGTGGAATGCCAATAACCATTGATAGTTTTGGTTTCATCTTTTTGTTGTAGTCCCTAGATGGCCATTGAGCAACGGTCCTGATTGACCAGACTAAATCACCGTGACCAACTCTAACTTCTGTTCTTCTTTACTTGTGTCTTGCTCTGTTTTAGTGGGGGTTTGAATTATGGCCTTGATTCGTCAGATCCGCTCCCCTGGACGTTCTGGATTTGCTATCCGACAATCTCTGGCCCTTGGAATTGATCGTTTGGATGGGTTTTATTGGAAGGTTTTTGAGAAGCGTCTTTCCGCACGACGTAATTGTGTTGGAGTGAAAGATGGCAATGTGCATCTTCTTCCTCGTTCGGACGCAGGGTCTTTTACAACATATTGTGAGGTCCACTATGATGTTCGATAAGAAATCCACTCTGTTCATCAGCTTTGCAGGGTGATGTTGTGCCATGGGCTAAAATTTGGGGTAAATCCGACGATAGGATGACCCACATTAGAGGCAGAGGATGGGATGAATCCTTTACTGTAATGCTTCCACCGCCCCTGTTACGGCGCGTGTGTGATTGTTATATGGGATGGTTGTTTTAAAATAGGTGGGGTCTATTTGTGATTGACTTCTGGAAGATCCACTCTGTTCACCACTTTTATATCACTATTTTAGGACACGTGGTCAAATATGAGGCAATTTGGTTAGTCAAGTTGGCCGTATAATGTGTCCAAGTAGCAACCAGCACTCACCGTTAAACCTTATGAGAGACATAGCTTGCAGTGACAATTTAAAATTTAACGTGAATTGGGTTCCTTTGTGTAGAGTCCACTTTCCTATTTGTAGTTGTATGATCTGCTCTGTTCATTGCGTTTAACACGCCCTTTTAGGATAAGGGACCAAAAATGAGATAGATCTGTTGATCGGGTGGGCCATACTATCCAATCGAGCATCAACGGTGGTATGTAATGGCATTTATTATTCACGATCTCGCCATCTATTTCTCAACCAGCGTCCGATGCCATTATGTCAACATGCGCATGTAACTCAATGGCTATGGGGTCCATTACAATGGACTTCTATCCAAACTAGTCCCATACCTAAATTTAGATAGCCAGACTCAATGTAGTAGACTCCTGATCTTGGGTTAGTCGCGCGCCCAACCGAAATCCTGGCCATGTGAAGGTACACAACGATTAGTTGTGCACCACCAGCCTGAGTGAATAGTGAATGAATGAATGAGCATGTAACTCTTGCTCAATAAGTCCACATATCAGTACGGTTCCTCTCTGGGAAATCACCAGGGTCTAGTACATTGCAAACTAGATTGCCGCCTTATCGCGTGTAACAAGGTGAGTGAAAGAGACCTCACTATCCGCTTGCCAATATCGAGCCTGGCTCATCGATAGCAGGCCCATTCCTCCAGCTGGTTAAACTCAGCTTAGCTTTGCTCCCTCCTCTCGGGCAGGTAAGGCTACACTTCCTTTCAACCGATCACGACACAGTGGGAGACACATGGCCCTCATGCGTTCATACATCCACTCGGTCTAGACGTTAGAGCAACCTCTGGAACCAAGAGGGTTTAGGGAATTTCACCCAGGGTATTTATAGCACCCCTTGTAGAATAGATTTTCGGTGTCCCATCTAGGCATCCACGATATACTTGTGGAGGCTACGGCCTTGATGTCACTAGGTTGTACGGTGGTCATGTCACACAAATGCAAGATGCATGAGTCACACAGTCCAATCATGCATCAATCCTACGCATACTGTGCGCTCATGTGGGGTAACTCTGCCTATCAAGGAGCCCCATGAACAACCTACCCTATGGCATATGCACTGGCTAATCACATCTGATAATAAACATGCAGATGATGCGTATGGGCATGTATCATGATGTTATGCTGTCACATACTCATAATCGGTATCGATAACCGGTATCGGTAATCTTCATCGATAATCGGCCTCGATGAGAATGGTCCTAACAAGGCCTAAGGGAAGGTCACAATGTGGACATTCAACCATCATTGCCCATCAGTGTGGACATTTAACCAACATTGCTCCGAAGAAGTGGTCCACATAAGGCCAAACATATAGTTGGCCCATGGCCTCACACAAGGGCCTAATATACAATATCATGTGCCTCATACAAGGGCTACATACACATCACTATGGGCCGCATCTAGAGCTAGGCATAATCTAACCGATCTGACAAATTTGACCTTATCTGACCCTATCTGATCCAATCCGACCCGATTCGATCTGAACCGAAGGCAAGGATTGGGTTGGATCTAGTAGGCCCACTCAGATCCGATCATACATCAGATTGAGTTCAGATCAGTAGCCAAACTGGACCGATCCGATCCGAGTGGATCCGATCCAGACCGATCCGATCAGATCCGTTCATGTCTTTTAACAGATAATTTAGGGCTTTATCCAAAAAATAGAGTGTATCCAATCCTTTAGTGGAGCACACCACCAAAATGGTGTGAATTGAACATCAACCGTTGAAAATTTATTGGAGCCAAAGAAGTTTTAGATCAAGCTGATATTTGTTTTTTCCCTTCATTCATGTCTTGATGATCTTATGAACACGTTGGATGACAAATAAACATCATTGAGGCCTTACAAAGTTTTCAACGGTGGAAATTAATACTTTTACTTTTTCCTATGGTATGGTCCACTTGAGCTTCGGATATGCATCAATTTTGAGTTCAACCCCTAAACTGATATGAAAAAATGAATGGACGGTGTGTATGAACCACGTGCATTCACGATGGGCCTAAACAGAGTTTAGTCCATACGATAAAAAGCTCATTAAGGCAATCTGATTCCGTGTGCTACAAGCCTACATGCCAGGCGCTAGCTATATACAACTGGTGTAGTTACGTGTCGTGTGCAGACGCGCCTCGAGCTGCGAGTTGTACTAACGGCTCAAATGAGATCAAAGTTACATGGACCCCACCATAACGTTTATTTTCCATCTAAACTGTTAATAAGTTTAAAAATACATGGATGAACAGGAAAAACAAATTTCATATTGATTTAAAACTTCTTTAATCTCCAAAATGGTTTCAGTGGTAAACGTTCAATCCCCTATTGTTTTTTGCAGTGTGGTCCAACTAATCTTTATATCTGTCTTAGTTTTTGGTTCAAGCCTTAATACAAGCTCTCCAAATGGATGGACAGTTTGGATATAACACAGATCCCATAATTTGACCCCTAGAGCTTGCTGACGCTAATAAATCACAATCCAACCCACTTCACAACCGTGACTTGTACTTACATCTCCACCCATTTGTGCGATAATCTCACCCTTCCCTATGAAGGAGGTCTCAATCCGAACCATACCCAACCCGATCCGACTCCGTTTTCTTAACCGGGTCAGACTCAGTTTGGGTCAAGCAAGCGGTGTATCGAGTTGGATCGAGTTAGGTGACCCGGACTCAGTCCCGGATCGGATCGAGTTCGGATCAATTGCTTGAAAATATGGATCAAGTCGAGTTGGACCTAATCTGGTTCGACTCGAATCGATTCCCACCTCTAGCCGCATCACATGGGCCTCGAATACATCACAATGGGCCTCGCTCATGGGCCTCATATACACAACAGGTGGGCCCTGTACATGGGCCTCAGATACATCACATGAGCCACAACCCATGGGCCTAATGCACATCATAATGGGCCTCATTACATGGGCCTAATACACATCACTATGGGCCGCTCACATGGGCTAATACACATCACAATGGGCCGCTCATACAGGCCTAACACACATCACTATGGGCCGCATCACATGGGCCTAATATAATCACTATGGGCCGCTCACATGGGCCTAACACACATCACTATGGGCCGCTCACATGGGCTTAATACACATCACTATGGGCCGCTCACATGGGCTTAATACACATCACTATGGGCCGCTCACATGGGCTTAATAGACATCACTATGGGCTGCGCATATGGGCCTAATACACATCACTTTAGACCGCTCACACAGGCTTAACACACATCACTATGGGACGCATCACATGGGCCTAATATACATCATTATGGGCCGCTCACATAGGCCTAATACACATCACTATGGGCCGCTCACATGGGCCTAACACACATCACTATGGGCCGCTCACATGGGCCTAATACACATCACTATGGGCCACTCACATGGGCCGAATACACATCACTATGGGCCGCTCCAATGGGCCCCATAAATACGCAACAGGTGGGCCCCACACATGAGTCTCAAATATATCACATGGGCCTCATATGAGAGCTTGGATTACACCAAAAATCATTTCAATAGTTGCAGGTGCAACATGTGTATCACTATACATAATCAATTTATGGGGCACATAGCTCACTATGATGATGACCAGCACTACCAAACATTGTCTATGTAAATCAGCACTGCCCAAACATTATCCATGTAAATCAGCACCGTCTAGCACAATCTGGACGGTGTGGATGAAATAAATACATCATGGTGGTGTACCATCAGATGGATGGTTAGATAAAACACGTCCCAAGATGGGTCCCATGTAGGGCCCACCATATAATATTATATGTTATAATATATATATTATTATCATTATTATTATATTATTTTTTTAAAAAAAGATGCAGCGCCTAGGCCCGCCAAATCAGAGTAGGGCCCACCATATAAATGTTCTTAGAAAAAATGGATGGACGGTGTTGATAAAACACATATGTCAGGGTGTGGCCCACTGTTTAGTAATCTAGACGGTGTGGATCTAACGCATATATCATGGTGGGCATCCACAAATGAATGGCATTGATGAAACACATTCCATAAGGTGGGCCCCACCAGTCAGATAACGGATGGACCGCATGGATAAACATGCATCACGGTGGCATCCCATTGTCCCAGTCAAGTGGATGGTGAGGATATAGAATACATTTAACAAGGTGGGCCCCATCCCACACGTGTAGCACGTGTGGGATTGTAACGCCCCAAAAATCGAGGGTCAAGCAAAGGCTCAACTCCCGAGATTTGATGCATCACTTATGCAACATAGGTAATGATGTTTAAATGTTGTCCATGTTAGTGCATTAACATGAGTGGGATTATTCTAAAATAACATATCATACTCCAGGTGCAATCAAATTAAGCAAGCGGAAGACTTAAGTACTTGAATTATATCATAAAAGTGTTTCACCATTCGGAGTATGAATCTGTTCCAGGCTGAATATATACATGTGTTTGTTCCAAAATTTACAAAATATCAAAATACAACTGTCCATATAATCCATATAACCCTATAATCCCGTCGAATCTGAACAAGGTCTACAGAGACCCCGCTTGATAGCTGAACATAGGAGAATTCCTCTTCCTCATCCAAGAAGTCTAGCTCCGTCACGTAAGCCGCATCGGAACCTACATCTAAATCAAAGTCTGGTTGGTGTTTCAAAACACTGTCCCAGAGTGGGAGTGAGTGATCAACTCAGTGGTACTATAAGGCAAAGGTTAACATGTTATCAATTCAGTCAAGCAGTAATGATAAAGTAGTACAACAATCATGTCCTACGTACTCTTGTTAATGCAAGAATAATATGCTGTAATGATGCATGCCCTCGCCTGCACTCCCTTAACGACATCATCTCACAATCGCGCATGACAAACTCCCTAAACGTGCGCTTTCTCGCCAAAGCACATGCAATGCGGTGCATGGTCGTGTTAGCCAATACTTAATTTGATTTATTCATACAGCAGATTCGGGAAGCTAAGGTACCTCCCTTTATATCACTTACTCAAACAATGATCCATCTAGGGTTATCAATCCTAGTTAATCACATAGGATAGACACGTTGTAGGCCATTACCCCTGATGAAAGCAGTGGATAGGTAAGTTCACGAGTTTACACTAGAGGTCACTACGGAGAGGTTTGTCACCTCAGCGTAGGCCTAGTTTATACTCGAGGTCACTACGGGAAGGCTCGTCACCTCATCGTAGGCCGACAGCTCGAATACAGTGTCTCATACCATCGTATTCGGCTCACGAGTTTGGGTTACTCACTGGTCACTACGGGGAGGCTCGTCACCCCAGCGTAGGTCAACAGCTCGACCACGGTGTCCCATACCACCATGTCTAGCTCATGAGTCTTAGCGGATCTTGGTACCATGGTTTAAACATGCTTTGCATTGGTAAATGGTACCTTAGATTCAAGCAGTAGCGTCCATACATGGTAAACACACAATAGGCCAATCGAGTTACTTGATAAGTGCGATTGGTACAAGTGTACATTGAATCGATCGACATAGAGCACGTAAGTACTCCGTGTGGCCTGACCACTGTCGACAATCACCGTACGACTCAGATTCCTTGAACGTATCTAACGTGGTGAAACTAGTTCGGCTGCTCAAACGGGAACCGTTACTGATTGCCTAAAATACAAAGTAGTCCCAATCATACTCAAATACAATAAGGAATCACATATGCTACTCATATCAGCATTTAACAAATAATACAAACATAAATCTCATTTGAGTAATTTATCAAACACATTAGACAAGTTGACATATCATTTCATCCATAAATCATATAGTGATAATTTACAATACATGAAGAAAACTATTCATATGACTAAGGAAACTAAGAATCCTATCTCAATACACTTAATAAGTACAATCCATCAACAAAATCTCGTTCAAACATTTTAACAAACACTTAGACTACACATTTCCAAATATATAGACTAGACTTATTACGACCTGAATTATAGCAATTCATTTCACAACATCGGTTATAAAGTATATAACATACATGTATCTAAGATTAGAACTTACTATAAGTACAAATCAAGATTTTACATTCATTCAAACATTTCGACAAACACATAAGATGCATTTTATATTTACATATTTCACACATGTGTAGTTTATCAAAAACGTCGTAACTAATATCATATGATAGCAATCAAGTCAGACACAAATCATCGCTAACATTGCAAGCCTTAAAAATCATAACCTAAATGTTTATAGTCCGCACCTTTTGTCGGTTTTCTCGTTACGAACTCGGTTCGTACACTACGCTTTTGTCTACAGCACGATGGCTACCTAAATCACGAAATAGGTTAGCTATTACGTTGATTCCTCTATTTGGATTCCTAAAATGAGATTAGGGTTAGGATTTCTTACCCAAATCATATCTGGAATCGATGGTGTAGCGATGGTGGGGAGGTGATTCAGTAGTGGAGTGGTGGGAGTAAATCCCATCAACGACCTCTCTCTCGCTCTCTCTCTCCTCACTCTTTCCTCCGCTTTTCTCTCTTCTCTCTCCTAGCATTAGAGAATTCGTATGGAATGAGAGGGGTGATTTAAGGGCTTTATATAGGCTCAAAACAGATATCAATGGCCCCAGGGCCATGGTATACTTAGGTTACAGCCAAAGAGTGTCTGTTTCAGGCAAATGGGACTCGTCTGGAGGCCCATTACTCACCCGCATCATGGATTAAGTTCCTTGACCATGGATCTAAGCCAGGTTAAGGTTTCAGTCTGATCGGATTTGTGGATCGACCGTGGAGGACCTGTATCAGTTCAACGAGCATCGTCACTCGATTAAGGCCACAAGTATACTGACCTGTGCAGGGAAATTTTTCTGATCCATGGGTGTATTTGGGTCAGAATCTGATGGTCAGAAGTCTTTAATTTCGCTCACAAGTGAATGATCCAATTCACTTAAGTTTGAGTTTATTTTATAATGATATTCACGTTTCTCACACACTTTACTCCAAGCTCAAGTTGTGTGTTTCTGGCTACTATTTGGGCTCGATTCCCATGATGCTTGTCAAGCCCAGTATGGCGATCATAACCTTATAGTTTCGCGGTAATCGGACTTTTGATGCGGGGTCCAGGTCCAATACGAAGTTTTAATGTGCTCTCGAGAGCAACTAGGTTTTGAGATTGCTCCTAGGTTTTTAGGTAATGTTGAGTTAGCGATCCTAATAGTTTTAGGTCTTGCAGTTCATATAAATAGTGGTTCAAGATAATTTCACCGATCATTTAGTTTAGTACTTAATTAATTCTCATTTAATTTCTACTGAATTCGATCCTTAGTAATTTCTGCCTGAGGTGATACTCGGGTCTTTGTACGAATTTTTTCGAGACGTTACAGGGATGACCCCCACACATCTGCCAATTAGATGAACGGTAAGGATAAAACATATATCATATGAATAGACCCATGAAACTTGCTGTAGTCAATACAACAGCGGTTGTAGGTACTCCAGCCAATCCACTATCCCATCAGGTGGGTCCCACGTGGGGCCCGCCATATAATATTATATATATATATATATTATATAATAATACAGCAGATGATGTTACTGTTAATCATCCAAGCCCTGAACGGCCTGGATATGAAACACGTACATCACGTGTTGCTGTCACGGATGGACGACGTGCATTCACACGTACGGGATGGTGGGTTCGACGTCCATCAACTGGACGGCACGGATGAAACACATATTTCTGGTGGGGTCCATAACTGGACGGTGTGGAGTAAAACCTACATCATAGTGGTGTCCACCGCACCGTCTAGATGATGGACGGTCAGGAGATAACACTTACATCATGGCAGCCCACACATGTGGCAGGGATACAGATTACATACATCATGGTGGGACCCACGTACTGGGTGTAGCACGTCATTAAGGTGGGCCCCACGCTGGTAAAATAGATGGATAGTGTGGGTATAAAACACTTACATTAAGGGGTGGCCATCGTCCAGATCTGCTGGACAGTGCAGATTTAATAAATTCACTAAGGTGGGTGGATCTCCACCGTTCAAATCTGCTAAATGGTGCAAATTTAATAAATACATCAAGGTGGGTGGATCTCCACTGTCCAGATCTGCTGGACGGTGCAGATTTAATAAATACATCAAGGTGAGTGGATCTCCACTGTCTAGATTTGTTAGACGGTGCAGATTTAATAAATACAACAAGGTGGGTCCCACATGGCATGTGGCCCACAGTTGCCAAAACAGATGGACAACATGGAGAACATATACGTCAGGGGCCCACTGCAGCAGCCTTGCTGTTAGACGGCTGGGCTGCTGGCTCAGCGTCCAACAGATGGATGATTTAGATAAATAGATGAACGACGTGGGTATAAAACATATACATCAGTGGTGGGTCCCACGTGAGGGCTGGATGGCATGAATGGATCGCATACATCAGGTAGGTCCACACGTGTCGCCCACCTGCTTTGTATCAAGCTGATATTTGCATTTTTTCTTTCGTTCAGACTTGGTAACAAGCTGAACAGTGCAGGTCCAAAAACCGCTCTAATACCAAGTGGGAGTGGATTAAAGAAGAAATACCTAAAAGAAAATAGGAGAGAGAGAGAGAGAGAGAGAGAGAGAGAGAGAGAGAGAGAGAGAGAGAGAGAGAGGGAACCCGCCACTATGGGCCCTCCCTATATAATGCATTCATCAAGATGGGTCCCACCACAAGTGGGCCATCAAATCATCAAATCAATGGTAAAAATCATAGAATCACTCACCATTTTCAATTCTTCTTAGTTCGATGAAATCCCTAGCTCCTCGGCTTCGACTTTAACGGAGGATGATGGAGATTGGACGGTGGAGATGGGAGATGAGGGGTGGGAAGATGGGCCACACCAAGCTCTTCTCATGGAGAGCTTGGACGGTTCTCTCCTTTGGGGTTGCTTCGGAGAATGAGAGAGAGATAAGAGAGAGAGAGAGAGAGAGAGAGAGAGAGAGGTGTAAGAGAGAGATGGGTGAGTGATGGGTGTACTTGGTTGTAAGAGAAAGTTGACTTTAGGGGTTGCTTGGGGATGGGTGTTGTACTTGACATGTGAGGTGATGTGTACTTGATTGATGGGATTGATGTGATGTTCTCTTGGGTTTTGCAAAGTGCGGTGTTTTTCTCAAACTGAACACGGCCCCACATCTCCTGGCCCGGGTATCGTCTCGGCGCACGAGATGCGGCGTCGGTGCGGTCACAAGGGTACAAGTTTCTAGTCGAGCCGACTTTGATATACGGGACACAACTCAGGATCGCACACAAACATCGATAATAGATCACAGGTCGCCGGAATTTGACCGGGAGGACCGCGGAGGCCTATTTAATGGTACGGGCTAGGACACGGGTCTTACAGAATGTCTTAAAATTTGGCGGGTATTCATCATTTTTCGTGCTCTTTCTATCGATCTAGTTTGGGTCCCGATCTCCCAAGGATGTCCAAGATGGCAGTTCCAATCATGATGGATGGTCAGATGGCTTGTTAAAAATAAGGGAATTTGATGGTTAACACTCTGACCATGTATGCAGGTGGATGTACTGTTAGTTTTGTAAACAGATGGTCATAAAGCAAGTTGTTGGAGTAATTAGGGGTAGGACATGTATACATTAAATTCGAGTGACTTCTCACACTAGTAAGTTTCTCAGATTGTAATTCTAATGGTGGATTAAACATATTCATATGGGGTGAACAAGATGGATGGATCAGAATCTTGATCCGATAAGTGTATGAATGGATGTAGAGGTCAAGTAGCTAATGTACTACGATCTAAGGGCTGAAATTCGATGTGTATGGTTAATTTATGATAATGAGGTATGGTATAAATTTCACATGAAACGGATCGTGGGAACCATGTGATCTAGAATTCAGGGGTCTGGATTAATGGTATATTCATAATTATTGCTGACCTATGTGTTTTGGAAAATCTAATGGTTTCACATAGTTATGGGCATGTTTCTAAGTAATTCTTAGAAAAGAACGTACATCTAAATCATTATAGATAAAGAGTTATTTACCGATTTAGTCAAAGGAAGGTATATATATATCAAATCACATGATCAATGGTCAAAGGATGTTATCTACGAATGGAGATCATTCCCAACGGTTAAGTTTGTGTCAGGGAAAGGATATAAGGCTAGGATAATTGAATTGGTATCGTGCACACGTATATATTACGTTGAATCTTATGGTAATGCTTGAGAACTTTTGATGCTCGAGTATCGAAAAGTTCGGGGCGTTACACCAAGCCCAAACCCAACTTGGCTTGGCTGGACTCAGTTTTAGCTGAGTCAACTCGACAACAATCATAACCAGCTCCTCTCTTCTCATTCCTCTTCCTCTTTCCCTTCTTCTCTCTCCTTTCTCTCTCTTCTCCTTTTGTTTCTCTTTTTCTTTCTTTCCTATTGGAGCTCTAGCAAGTCTCCAGCCCGAACCAGATCTAAGCCCATCTCAAACTCAGAGTCGGCCCGAACCAGGCAACTGTAACTTGGCAGCAAGCTAATTTGATCCTCGAACTCACTCTCTCCCTCTTTTCCGTCTATTCCTCTTCCTGGAACATCTAGCAGTGGGTCTGGACTCATGCAGAGTTCAGTCGAACTTGGGGCTGCAACTCAGCCAGAGTGACTCCCACTCGATGTGGCCACCACCCGAGGAAGAGACTAGTATCCCTTCTCCTCCCTCTTTTCTGCTTCCTCCTTCTTCCTTCCCTTCTTATTTGGGCACTCTAGAGGGCCTACATAAAACTAGATTTAGACAGGCTAAGTTCGAGTCTTTGTGCTGCAGCGGGTCGACAGCAAGAAGGAGGGCAACACCCTCACACTCTCTCTGTCACGCCCTAAACTCGAAAATTGGGTTCACAAAATTTCCGATCGCCAAATCCGGTGCCGATAGCCTCTGTAGTACCCCATTCTTGGCTTCCAGCACCCATACGCCAGATTCCTAACCTAGGATCCTACAAGGAGGATTTTCCAACGTACATTTATCTCATAAAAAGTATAACCACAAGTTTACCCAAATTACAAAGGCAACATCATATCATATGTCCACTAATATAAACCATTGAATACAATGTTAAAAGGGAAATACATATATCGATAATCAAAGCTCCAGAAGACAGCTACACGCTTCGAGCTCGATGCTTCTACGACCTAATGCCACCTGCTCGCATCTATCGTGCATAAGCTTATGGAAAGCTTAGAGGGTGGTGTAAGTGTGTGCGCAAGGTAAGTGTCAAGTATGTAATATCAGAGCAATGCAGAAACATGCCGGTAAGTTGATAATTACCATCAGCCTTATCCAAGCTATGCGATGCAAAACATAATAAGCCAATATCATATACTGAGGAAACAATGTAGATCAGCTATGCAATGTGGAGTCATAGTAAGCTAAATATCATATACTGAGGATGCAATGTAATATGTAAATCCTGGTGGGTCCACGAATACCGTCAACCTCATCTAGGCCATATAAATGCAGAAACATAGCAACCCAATATGCCATATGCCATAGATGTAATGCAATATGCGGTGTGAATGAAATGACCAAGTTGTAGTGTGAAGTCGGGATGATAGTACGTAGTATCACAGGCTATGGGGTTCATCACAAGGGAGTTCTATCCAAACCAGTCCTATAGCTAAATTTGGATAGTCAGACTCAATGTGGTAAACTCCTGATCTTAGGTTAGTCTCGCGTCCCAACCGAAATCCTAACCATTGCGAAGGTACACAACAATTAGTTACGCACCACCAACTTGAGTAGATAGTGAATGAATGAATGAGTCAAATGTTGAGTATGCAATTACTGCTCAGTAAGTCCACATATCAGTACCATACATCTTTGGGATCATCATCGGGGTCTAGTACACTACAAGCTGGCTACCACCCCTGTCGGCCATGCATCTCAGCTAGTGGAAAAGACCTTACTACTCTCCTGCCAATATCAGCCCGATTCATCGATAACGGATCCATTTGTGAGCTGGTCAAAGTTAGCCTAGCTTATAGCCCCCTCACTCAGGCGGATAAGGCCACACCCCCTCCCAACCGACCATGACATAGTGGGAAGTGCGACCTCCTGGCATTCGGCACTCGGCGCTTATGTCTTCCACTCGGTCTAGACATTAGAGCATCCCCTGGCCATGGGAGTTTAGGGACTTTGACCCACGGACATCTAAAGTGCTCATATGCTCAAACCAAACATTTTCGGTGTCTCATCTGGCCATCCATGATATGCCTCTGGAGGCCGCAGCTTTGATGTCACTGGGGCGCCAAATGATCATGTCACAAAATGTGAGACGCATGAACCATACCATCCAGTCATGCAGTAAACCTGCGCGTACCGCGCGTTCATGTGGGGTAACTCCATTTCTCGGGGAGTCCCATAAACAATCAGCCCAATGACACATGCTATGTTCAATTACTCCTCATAACAAACATGCGAATGATTCGTATGGGCATGTATCATGAAGTATACTAAGCATGATTATAATCACATACATCATGGTGGGCCTGTATAAGGCGGCCCATGGCCCGTAATAATGAACGAGTGGCGTGCACACAATCACATACACATGGTGGGTCTTACACATCACAATTGGGCCTCGTACATACAAGGGACTTCACACAATCACAATGGGCCTCATATAATCACAATGAGCCTCATATAATCACAATGGGCCTTATATAATCACAATGGGCCTCATACAATCACACAATGAGCCTCATACAATTGCGATGGGCCTTACATGGTGGGCCTCATACAATCACAATGTTATGCTAACACATACTCAGTGTGTATACCAATAATAGTTGTAATCGGTAATCGGCCTATATATATGGTGGGGTTCATAGAAGGACAACAGATCTAATCCATATCATGAGGATTGGTCCGTAATAGTGGATATACCAAACCTGATACCACCGATCTTTCCATCTACGGTGATAATGTTCTCTCCTCATATTAAGGATGGGCCTAGATGGCCTACTCCTATCAAGAATGAGTCTAAGAATAAGGAGAGGGCTTCCTTGCCCGTTCCATCACGTAACAATCTAGACTTCCTAAGGGCCCAATAAGCACAAGGTGGACCACATTCCCTATGAAAGGCTCAATATGAACACAAGATGGGTTCCAAGGCTTAGGTGGTCCTATAGGGTATGGTGGAAAGCATCATTATCAAATGAGGGCCCAATGGTTTGGGTTAGCCCAATGAGAATAGATGGATCATGCAAATGGGGCCCAATGATTAGGGTCAACCCACTTAGAGAAGGATGAGAATGGGCCTAATAAGGCCTAAGGGAAGGTCACAATGTGGACATTTAACCGTCATTGCCCATCAATGTGGACATTTAACCAACATTACTCCCAAGGAGTGGCCCACATAGAGCCTAACGTATAGTGGGCCCATGGCCTCACACAAAGGGCCTATTATACATCACGATGGGCTTCACTCATGGACCACATATGCATCACATTAGGCCTCACTCATGGGCCACATAAGCATCATATTGGGCCACATCACATGGGCTTCATATACAACACGTCGGGCCTCAGTCATGGCTCGCATATACATCATAATGGGCTGCATCACATGGGCCTCACACATTGCAATGGGCCGATCACATGGGCCCGATGGGCAGTCCATAATCCAGGAAAAATGGATGGGTAGCCTGGATATATAACGCGTTCATCAAGGTGGGCCGCTGCCTTGGACAGTGTGAGAAAGCACATGCATCATGGAGGTCCCATAGATGGACAACAGGGATAAAACAGATACATCTAGGTACGTCCTATGGACGGAGCGGATATACAACACATCATCAAGGTGGGCCTCTCAAGGCAGCCCCTCAATAGGCTTATAACATATACATCACTGTGGGCCTCTCAAGGCAGCCCACAACCCTAAAATGGGTGAACAGTATGTATATAACACTTACATCATAGTGGGCCTTACAAGGCAGCCTACAACTAGGTGTATAACACATAAGTCAGGGTGGGCCTTGCAAGACAGCCCTTGGCCTGAAAATGAATGAACAATATGCATATAACATACGTATGATGGTGGGCCTCCTATGGCAGCCCCAACATGGGATGCCTAGCCCAAACAGTCCAAATTGCTCCCTGTAGCATGTCCATCTGAGATTTGGGTCTACTACTCATAATCTGGGCCCTTACAACAGAGTGGGCCCTGGGGAAGTGATAGAGGGTGTGGGGGAGCCCCACAGCTCACTAGTGGGCCCAACAATTTGTGGGTAGCATGGGTAACATACATATAACAGGGGCCTCTTGTTGGATGTCCAGCCCACCCAATGAGCTGGGCTTGCTGGACATACAGTAAATGGACGGCCTGGATACCACACACATCGTGGGTGTAGGGGCCTCATACACCAAAATGGGCCCCCACAATGGATGGGCCACATGAATATACAACACACATTGCCAGGTGGGCTAGCAGCTGGGCGTTCAGCCCATCTGCACATTGGGCTTGCTAGACGTCCAACAGCTGGGCGGCTTGGATAAAACACATACATAGTGGGTCTCATTAATGGCCTCATAGCCCCTAGATAGGCTTTCTCACAAACATCGCAGTGGGCCTAAGAGGGTTTCAATGATGGACAACAGCCCCACTGCTTCCTGTGGTGTGGATCAATTGAGATTTGGATCTGTCCTTATTCCAGACTCATGGCCTAAAATGATATGGAAAATTGGATAGATGGTCTGGATAAAATACATATCACTGGGGTCCCACTTAGATGTGGGTCGTCTAGAAGATGGGCCGACCCCCAGCCGTCTTCCCAGCCAAAATGGGTCAGACAGATATATCACCCTGGGTCTGGCTGTCTGCTGGGCAGTTTTGCTCATCTGGATCGATCCAGCTCTAGGACCATGCCTAAAATGACCTCTCCAAAATGGACAGTGTGGATATTACACATGTTGCATGAGTTCCACGGTTATCCAGTGTATATTAGAAACACATACATTGGTTGAGATGGGCCAATATACATGATTTCCACTCATACCAGCCGGTGCCACTGCTGGACAGGTCAAATACCAAACCATACTACAGGCCCTGAGAGTATTCAATGTGGCCATTGGATTGCCACTAATCTAAGGTGGGGCACACAGGAGTATGGGATTGAGATGATACTTGTGTTTTTTGCCATCTAGCGCCAAACCTATGGCCTTCCCAATCTGGACGGACGGTGTGGATTGTAGATACATTAGAGGTGGGTCCCATCATCCAGCAACTGCGGGATAAGACCCATACATCGCGGACGGACCCATAGAACTTGCTGACGTTGCTACAGCAGCCTTGTTGCTCGTCCAACAGATGGACAGTTGGATGAAATACAAGCATCTTGGTGGCCCACAGGACTTGTTGACGTCAGTCAGCAGTGGGACCTACCATCCTGAAAAAATGGATGGACGACAAGGATATAATACGTACATCAATGTGGGCCCCGCCTGTCCAGAATGGACGGATGGCTAGGATATAGAATACATACATCAATGTGGGCCCCACCTGTCCCACGTGGGAAACAGATGGGCGGCTTGGATAAAATACATGAATCAGGTGGGTCCACACGTGTGGCCCACCAGTAGCTTGTACAAAGCTGATATTTGTATTCTCCCTTCATCAAGGTCTGCCCAAATGGGCCAGTCTGCAGGGTGACCCCTGCTTGGTGGATGGTCTGGATCAAGTGGGCCACACACCATCACGAGAGAGAGAGAGAGAGAGAGAGAGAGAGAGAGAGAGAGAGAGAGAGAGAGAGAGAGAGAGAATCGTGTGATGGAAGGGATCTCCACCACTATGAGCTCCCTTGGGCTACAATACATACATCAAGATGGGACCCAAATAGGATCCATACCATCAATCGGTAGGCCTCACTTGGTCCATCACAAAAATTGAAATCTAATCCTATAAAACACCCACCGATGGTCTTCTTCTTTAGCTCCTTGGACTTCTAAGTTCCTTGGCTTCGATTTTGATGGAGGACAATGAAGATTGAAGGGTGGAGATGGGAGATTAAGGGGTAGGAAGTGGGCCACACCTAGCTTCTCTCTTTGGGAAGCTTGGACGTCCACTCTCCCTTGGTTTCTTGGGAAAAGTGGTGGAGAAAATGAGAGTGAGGGGAGACGTAAGGAGAGAGGGATGGGAGGAATGGGTTGTTGTAAGGAAGGGTTGACTTTGGAGATGGGAGAGAGAGGGGTGCCATGCTTTGTTGGTAAGAGAGGGATGGGCAGTACTTGATTTGATTGATTGATTGATGTGATGGATGGTAGAGATTTTTTTCTCGGGATTTGCAACGTGTAAATTTTTTTTGAAATAAACGTGAGCCCACAACTCCTTGCCTAGGTATTGCATCGGTGCGTGAGATGCGGCGTTGGAACCACCGCAACGGTGCAGTCGTAAGGGTATAAGTCTCGGGTCGAGCCGACTGAGATCTACGGGATATGACTTAGGTCACGCAAAAACGCCGATTACAGGTTGCGGGTTGCTGAAATTTGATGGGGAGGATCGTGAGAGTCTAAGGAATGATATGGACTAGGATACGGGCTTGACACTTTCTCTTTTCTCTCGTTTATCCCTCTTCTCTTCCACTCTCTTTTCTTCTTCTCCCTCTCTTTCTTTCTCTCTTCCCTCTAAACTGTTCAACAGGGTTGTTGGACCGAAACCAACCTGCAATTTGGTGAGTTGTCTGTACAACCTGGAGAGAAGCGTCCTAAGAGGAGCCTTTATAGGTCCTTCTGCTCCTATAATGGATGGTCCAGATGTGATTAGACAGAGGTAGTTGCGGTTTTAACGACTCTAAGCCTCTACCCCGAGCGAACTTGGTTGGAAAAGATCGGGTAATCAGAGGCTATTACGAATGTGTGGATAGGATCTATTGATATAGAGGGTCATTTGGTGCTAGGGGCCTCTAGATGGGGCCCACTAAAGGATGGTGGGTTGTTTCAGCCAACGGAGATGAATCTATCGGTAGTGGTAAATCATTGATGGATGGCTAATTGGATACGATCAGAGAACACAGTGGGACACACTAAATGGACGGTGATGGGTATTTTCACTTAAAGGGTTCGAGTGCAACATGCGGCAGCGGTAGAAGAAAGTCATAGAGCCATAATTGGGAAAGCCCTCGTTTGGAGGGCTCCGATTTCGCCAAGTGGAGGGCTGAGATGTTGCAGGAGCCATTGCATGCAGATCGCCAGCGTGGAAAGAGGAAAATTGACATCCTTTCCATTTTCAGAAAATTCAGTCACATGCAGCTTAGTTTGTGGCTATTGTTATGTGCATGTTTGTGCGATTCGTCAGGTGAAACCACCAAGGTTCTGGCCGGAGGCATTGTCCGCACCAGATGGACGGTTTAAATCGTCAATGTGATTGTGAAATGTGGGCCAAAATTCAAACTCTCTATGAACATTGGTTGCGGTAGGAAAAATTGAAGAAAGAGGGAGAGATCTTCTCCTCTTTCGGGCGGGCTCGGGTCAACCAAGTTTGACCGGCTTGTCAGGCTTAGGGCAAAGCGGGTGCACGATCCCTTGTGCACTTGCGACTCCAACTGTGGGTCCACAGTGGTGCATGATTCAATCCACCTTGTCCATCAGATTCCTCGAGTCTAAATGGGACCCCTGGCCAAAGATCAGGATGATCCAAGGTCTTGGTGGTCCATACACGCAGATTTCCTCCCTTAATTGTGGGTTTCATTGATCTGACGGTCAAATAGCCTCCTAGTTCGATGTTAATGGCTATATGGGTTCTTAGTTCAGCTTAGATGAACCTCCATGACATCCCTATAGATCAAATAATTCAATTATTATGTTCAAGTGTTAGGCCACTCCATGTTAGTTGTAAATCGAATGGATGGTGGATCTAGGGGTCCGATATTACCGATTGGTTTGGAAATCAATGGATGGATGACTTGATTAATATTTAATAGGGTTCTACATGCCCATTATTGACACTTCAATGGTCAGATCTGGTGATCCAACAACACGTGTCTCAAGCTTACTTACTAGTTCTAAGTGTCCTAAGGTCAGTATAAGTGGAGATCAAACCTTTGATTCTTGGCTTAGAGGGCCAGATGGCTTGATCGACAAGTGAAGATCCTCCTAATGGTTGGAATTAAGTTAGAACAGAGGTGGGTGTTTAGTTAAATTGGGTTTCGGTTCATCCTAAATTTGGTCCTCATGGTAATACTCGAGTACTGAAAAGTATGGGGTGTTATAGTACGTTTGACATAAAATAAAGATTTTAATATATAATATTTGATATATTATATGTATAAATTAGTAGTAATCATAATTTCTATATATTTAATTTACTATATATATAAATATAAGTAATGATTACTTTATATATATATATATATATATATATATATATATATATATATATATATATATATATATATATATATATATATATGATATAATATAATATGATATGATAATATATATTATAAATTGCTTAAATGTTTGTATCTCATTCGTTGTCTGCCCGTTTTTGTTAATCTTAGTCTCGTTGGAAAGATAATCAGATAAGCTTCTTAACAAGACTAGAATCACTTCAATGGACCTTGTTTGACCTGTCAAAAGTATAACCATTCAATATATGAAATCAGTTGTCTGCAATTTAACTGATTGTCTGTTTTCGATGATCTTGGGGTCATTGGAAATGTTGCTTGATAAGCTTTTCAATGGAACTAAAATCACTTCAATCTGATCATGTTTGATTAGTTTAAAGTGCAGCTAGAGTTTGTACGACTTTGACAACTCGATAATGCGTAATTTTGGTAAACGGCTTGGATCTTCCACATCATAAATCATCTTGATCGGTGAAAATTTTCTTTCAATAACACCATCACCACTTTGTACAAGAATGACTGTACTTTTCTCAATCTTGAAGATGTAACTTTTCATGCTTCAACACAACATTATCGGGTAAAACAAAGTAATAAAGAGAGTGATCCATGGGTAGGGAGAGTTCATTTAATCATTTTTTTGTACATTAGTTGTTCTGTATATAAAGATCCCGGGGTTCTAGAGTTTGGATGCACATCCATAATCAAATCATTATTGGATGTGGTGGTAACTAATCGGGTCCATTGGTTGTCTCTGGGACATGCCGATGATGCTTCCTGTTTGACCCGTTTGAATTTTCAATGATTTCAAAATCAATAAGAGATAGATTTATTTAAGTCAAGCTAAAGCTCGAAAAGTGGCTTATCCTCATTTTAGGTGGGATGCTATATTTACTTTTTAATAGTTTATATATAAATAAGAGAGATCAATATAGGCTACTTGGATTAAAAGAAGTGAATGGAAGTAAGGTTCGTATTAGGGTGTTCGTGGCGCCTTCCGCTGTTTTAATTTTGAATTGTCACATGTTAAGTAGTTATATTTTTAATGATGGGAAATGGTACCATGAGGTCGAGTTGTGTGGGCCCCACTGTGATGTGTGTCGAGCATTAACATCGTGCATTTGATGGGTCCTATGGGATATCCCCAAAATCATTTGTATACGGAATTCAAGTGGGCCTTACCATCTAAAATCATGTGAAGACATGCCTAAAACATATAAAAGCACTTGGTAGGGCCCACCTGTGTTTTGAATGCAGCTGAAACTTGGTCTAACCCCTCATCTGAGTAGGACATACACAATGGATGGGCTGGATTTGTGAACCACATCTCGGTAGGCCCAATAAGTGATTATGAATGTTTTAATGGGAGAGTAACCCCTCTCAAGTGTTGTATATGGTGTGGCCTACCTAAGTCATGAATTGACTTGATTTTTAAGCTCGTAGCTCACCATGGAACAATGCATTTGACTGATGGGGTTAATGTTCAACACACATCACGGTGGGCCACACACAACTCAATCTCATGGAAAATTCCCACCAAGTCCACCTCATAGTACCATTTTCCTTTAATAATAGTTTTAACTTCTAATAATTAAAAGTTCTTAGAACTAATTAGGAGGACAAAAATGTTCAAAATGTAAGCCCTATGTGTTGTTGTTGACATTCACTTTGACCATCAAATGTGTCACATCATATTAGGGCTAGGGCAAAAAAATTAGTTCAATTCATGATTTAAGTAGGCCACACCAAGAAAACCAGTTGGGAGGGAATGCCTACCCATGATTTCATTGATAACCATTTTTTGCTCAAAGTGTCTTGATCTTTTGCTTGTCCTTCATCCATGGCAAATGAAGGGGCAGAACGGTTGAAAACATGCACAACACAGTAGAACCACACAAAATTAAGAGTGGCATCCCTTCCAACTACACTCTCCCGGTGTGGTTCGCTTTAATAACGAATCGGCTGACCTTTAGGACTTTGCTTAACTTGATAGGAAGCGGACGCGGATTGCTACTGAAACCTGATAGCAGCGAGTCTCGCTATTGAAGTGATGTCACCATGTTCTATGGGGCCCACCATGATGTATGTGTTGTATCAACACCGTACATTTATTTGGAGAGATTATTTTAGGGTATGAGACAAAGAATGAGGCAGATCCAAATATCAAGTGGACCCTACCACAGAAAACAGTGGGGACAGTGACACCGACCATTGAAACCTTCCTAAGGCCCACCACAATGTTTATTTGAGATCCAACCTGTTTAAAAGTTAACAAAGACATGGAATAAGGGGAAATTCAAATATGAGCTCTGTTGCTACTAAAATCTAGACCACTCTCTGTTCGGATGCAAGAACTCCGATCCGCTCTCCAGTCTTGGACCTACGAAATAGTGGTGAGCAAAGGAGACCGTGGCTTAAACAGGGGACCCTCCGATGCCTAAGTCAGGTCAAGGGAATTTGGGTCTAAGTTCAATTGTAGACGGAGAGTGTGAGATGTTGCGTACCCGTTTCCTCTATGCAAGATGCTATTTATACCCCCTCGCCTAAGATGGGCATGTCCGCATAACTCGGTGCATCCTAGGGCATTTACCATGTCCTACGGATGATTCGGCTATCCTGTCGTCGTGTGGTCGTGTAGAAGTGGGTGGTTGAGTAACCGTGGCTAATCGTGCGATAACGGGACAACTCCTAATCCTCCTAATAAGTAGACTCCGACCTAGGTCCCAAACCTGCTACCTTGGCGTCAGATCATTCCGAGCCGAGTACTTCGACCTCGAATCATTCCGAGATCCCACTCCGAATCCTTAGTTGACAGCTTCTGTCGAGGAGCTCGGAGTAAGCGCACAACAACAATCGGATTGGGGGTCCAACCCTAGCCTACACTCGATTCCAAGTTGTCTTATGTTTCGAGTCGGCTCTGGGTTATTCGCACTTGGGCTCTGATGTATCTCTGGTCTTCCCACAACAAGCTCGATCGAAAACTTCTATGGCCCAAATAAGTTTTTAATGGTAGGCATTCAAACCCCACTTTTTTTCTGTGGTGGGATCCACTTGAGCTTTGGATTTGCTTCATTCTTTGGCTAATGTACTAAAATGATCTCTCCAAATGGATGAACGGTGTGGATACACCACATACATCATGGTGGGGTCCACAATCACTCAGCAACGAGGATGGCTACTTTCGAGTTCAGTAGCTAATCCGTCCGATGGTTAACTGAATGTTCAGGAACATATCCAGTGATCATCGAGTCTCTGTATTTTCAAAGAAGAAGATGTGGCCAGTCTCAGATTTGAGAAAATATTTTTGGATGGGGCAATGTGAGATTGGTCCAAAGGCTTGATCCCAGACAGAGCCCTAAATTGTGATTCGAACATTTGACCTGATGCCCCAGGGTGTAAGCCCCGTATCCTAGACCGTACTGTTCCACAGACTTCCGTGGTTTTCCTGGTCGAATTCTGGCAACCTTCGACCAATAACCGGTATTCGCGCACGACCCTAGTTCACATGCCGTCAACCTGAATCGACTCAACCCAGGACTTGTACCTTAGCGATCGCATCGTCACCGTGGTTCCAATGCCGCGACTCGCGCGCCGATGCAATGCTCTGGCCAGGAGATGTGGGCCAGCGTTCGGTGCGAGGAAAACACTGCGCATGCGAATTCTGAGAGAATCTCTACAAGATGTCACATCAATCAATCAACCCATCAATCCCATCATGTCAAGTACACATCACCTTTCACCCTTTCCCAAGCAAGCTCCAAAGTCAAAAAGTTCTTATAAAGCCCATACTTTCTTACACCATTTGCCACAAAAGTCAAAAAAGGGCTCTTACACCCATCACTCACCACATCAACACATCCATCACCCATCCCTCTCCGTACTTACAACTCTCTCTCATTTCTCAAAGTCATTCCTAAGCAACCAAGAGCCTCACGTCCAAGCCCTCCCATGGAGAGAAAAATGCATATGTGAGGCCCACCTTTCCATCCCTAGATCTCCCATCCTAGCCATCCATTTCTCATCTTCCTCCATCAAAGAGAAGCACAAGGAGCTAAGGAAGCCAAGGGAGCAAGAAGATCAAGTGGTGGGGGTGCTTTAATAGGGTAGTTTTAATTTTTTTAAGACGGACCAAGTGAGGCCAACCGATCAATGGTTTGGATCTCACTTTGGACACTAAGATGTGGCCGATGGCCCACTTGGATCATCATGATCATTCCATGATGGGGCCATTCTCCACGGACCCCATCATGATGTTTATTTTCCTTTCATACCTAGGGTCATCTAGACCGTCTATTTTAGTGGAGAAGGAATCTCCATCGTTGGATTTTGATTTAATGGGCCCATGTGTAATAGGACCCACTTGATGTATGTTTGGTTGCAAGGGAGGGCCCATAGTGCCGGGGTCCCTCCATCATGCGTGTCCCACTCTCTATCTCTCTCTCTCTCTCTCTCCCTCTCTATTTCATTTTTTATATGATCATAATAGGGTTGTATGGCCCACTTGGATAGACTCCACCCTGAAACATGTATTTTATCCAAACCATCTTTAAGTGGAGCCCACTTATATGTACTGTACCCACACCACCTACCATTTGGTGGCCCACCTAAATAGGGCCCACCTTGTGCGTGTGAGGCCCAGACCATCCAGCGCCCAGGGACGCTGGACGTGCATGGAAAACACAAACATTAGCTTGGTTCCAAGCTAATGGGGATGGCCCACTTATATAGGCCCCACCTTGATGTATGTATTCGATCCACGCCGTCCATTCCTTTCCCAAGCTCATTTTAGGCGTTGAGCTGAAAGATGAGACCAATCAGACCTTCGGGCGGGCTATACCATAGCAAATGGTAGTTCTCACCATTGAAATCTTCCCTGATAGTTTAATACACCAAAAAATACTCAATATTGGACTCTTATGGCTTGTTTTAAGATGTGGAATCCAATGGCTGGATTTGATTTTCTGGATGTGGACCCCACCTATGAAAAACCACGGAAAGTCAGAAAAAAAATATATTACATAACATAGCAGCGTCGGCTGCTGTGTCAGAGGCGTTGACAACGCCAGCTGCAGGCGGACCGGCGGACGGACTAGGGACCCACGGTCCCAGCCGTGGGCCCCACCATGATGCGTGTTTACCATCCATGCTGTTCATTAGGTGGCCCACTTCTTGAAGTGGGCCCCCTCCAAATTTTGGCCGCATCCAACGCTCAGGTGGCCCACATCATAGGAAACAGTGGTGATTAAATGTCTACCCTTAAAATCCTTTTTGGACCATTGGATTTTTTTTACTCAATATGAAATTTGTCTTTACTCTTCGTTCAAGTCTCTGTGACCGTATGGACAGATTGGATGGCATACAAACATTGTGGTGGGCCCCACTTGGGACCCACAATGATTGATGTGTTTTATTCCCACCGCTCAGGGACGGTGGAACCTACTATGGGGCATGTGTTTTGGACAGGCTGTCCACCCATTCCACAGGGACAGGTGGGTCTCACTGCTGTTGACATCAGCAGGGTCTGTGGGACCCACCATGATGCATGAGTTGCACCTAATCCATCCAACCATCTTAGAAGCCCATTTTATGGCATGGGCTTAGAGAATGAGCCAGATCCATAGTCCAAGTGGACCCCACCTTCGCATGTTATGAGGCCATTAGTTGTATTTGTGGCCCATGGTTGAGGCCCACCTTGATATATATGTAAGGCCCATGGGTCGAGGCCATTTGATGTATTAGGGGCCCATGGGTTAAGGCCCATTAAGATGTATTGGGGCCTATGGGTTGAAGCCCATTTGATGTACATATGGGGCCCAATTGGTGTGGCCCATTTGATACACATAAGACCCATGAGATTAGGCCCATTTGATGCATTCTAAGGCCCACGGGTTATGACCCATTGCAATGTACATATGGCCCATTGGTGTGGCCCATTGATGTGGCCCACTTGATGAATATAAGGCTCCTATGATATGGCCCATTTGATGTATTTAAGGCCCAATGGGATGTACTTAAGGTCCATTGCAATGTGTGATCCCAACATGGTTTATGTAATGATGTTTACGATGGGCTATGCCTTAGGAGCAATGGTGGTTTGACGTCCACATTGTAAGTATAATGTTGGTTAAATGGCCACATTACAACTCTCCCTAGGGCTCATTGATAGGCTCATACCTGTTGTGTGTAAGCCGTCTGGGCCATCTGCGTGGTAAGGATAGTGCATTACTTTATAACATGTTTAGTTCTATGATTCATGATCATATGCATTATACGTATGCTTGATATGAGAAATGACTGATCATAGTATATGCCTTCGGGCAGATTATTTAGGGGCTCCCGGATAGGGAGTGTTGCCCTACATGAGCGCACGATACACGCAGGATTGCTGTATGAATGGATAGTGTGATTCATGCATTCGCATTGCGTGATATGGTTACTGTACGCCCAGCGACATCAGGGCCGTAGCCTCCATAGACGTATCGTGGTTGGCAGGATTGGATACCGAAAATATTGTTCTACATGGGGTGCTATAGATATCCCTGGGTGAAAGTCCCTAAACTCTTATGGTACCAAGAGGTTGCTCCAACGTTTAGACCGAGTGGGTGCATGAGCACCAAGTGCCGATTACCAGACGGTTGCGCTTTCCACTGTGTCATGGTCGGTTGGAAGGGGGTGCGGCCTTACTCGCCCTAGAGGAGGGGGCAAAGCTAGGCTGAGTCTGACCAGTTCGAGGAATGGGTCTGCTATTGACGAGCCGAGCCCGATATTGGCAGGCGGATAGTGAGGTCTCTTCCACTCACCTTATTGCGCGCGATGGGGTGGCAATTTGGTTGGGGTGTACTAGACCCTGGTGATATTCCAGATTTGAGCTGTATTGATAGGTGGACTTAGATGAGGATTTGTATGCTTGAGTTGCATTTCGCATTGCATGGCCTTGGTATGGCTGACATCATTCATGCTTTACACCACATGGCCTTGGTATGGCTAATGGTATTCTTGGCTTTCATCAGCATGTTCCGCATTACTCTGATACTGCATAACTGCATTACCACCTTGAACACACACTTTCACCCCCTCTAAGCTTTCTATAAGCTTATGCACGACCGTTGCGTGCATGTGACGTTGGATCGCAGCAGTGCTGAGGCTTGGGCATGTGGCTGATTATTTTAGAGTTTTGTTCATCATCATTGTATTTCCCTTTATGCTTATTGTACTTGTTGTTGTTTGTGGGTTATGCCTTTGGTTATGCTTATTACGAATCAAACTGATTTTGAAAATCCTCCTCGTAGCATCCCAGGATCGAAACCTGGCGAATGGGCGCTGAGAGCTGAGAATGTGGTTCTATGGAGGCTTTCGGCGCTGGATTCGGTGATCGGGAATTTTGTGAGCCCGATTTCTGAGTTTGGGGCGTGACACAGGGCGAGAGCCATGGCTTATGATCTGAATAGTGTATTTGATGCCCAATTGTGAAGAGGGGTTTCTTTAGGAATTAATGTGCATTACAAGATCTCAATCCTTTTGGTAAAAAAAAAGAAGAACAAAAATAAAAACAAAAACTGTTTAATGTAATCATCATTCAAAGTGCATGCGGTTAGGATATTGCAATCTAGAATATTTTTGGAATTATAAGCATATGGAAAACCAGGGAGGTGAAATTGGACTTGCTCGAGTAAACCTAACCCGGTTATTTTCCTTTTATTATGCATTGATTTTATGAACATGGATGTACTTAATTGATTTAATTACACATGCTTTCTCTTATGAGGTGATTTTGAGAGCTAAGAAGAAAATAATGTTTAAAGTATGGATTTAATGTTCAAAGAATTACCAAATGAAAGATTGGATCTATGGAGGATAATATTGAAAATTTCAAGAGTCTAAGATCTAAGAAAACTAAATGAAGAAGGAAGAAAACTAAAGAGACAAAGTGCAGAAAATTGGAAGTACAAAAAATGACACTCTATCACATTGTAAAAATCAAGAAAAATCTGATTTTGTTACTGAACATATTTGATCATTCTTTGATTCCATCGTGGAGATGTTTGATGCCATCAAATCCAGTTCAATTCCATCGAAGGAGGTTCAATAACATTGAAAAAATATGCAAATTCAAAAGTTCGTTGTTGGATAGTTTTTTAATTTCACTCGAACTCTTCAATTGGAGCTCAATGCCATCGAAATTGCGATAATTGTGTAAAATCAAGTCGGTTTTGAAGTCGGTGCAAATCAAGCCTATATAAAGATGCTTTAAGAGTTTTTAAGAATGAATTATGATAGAAGGAGTAGAGTATGGAGTTATAGTGCTTCAAGGAGTCCTTCCTCTTCAATCCTTCAATTCTAATTAGTTTTTATATTTTTCTTGAGGATTTTAGTTCAATCATGTCGATGGTTGGCTAATCTCTTAGCTAGAGCTAAGAGGTGAAGCTTGTAGTTCTCCTTAATGTTTATTTTACTTTGATTCAAGTTATTTGATTTTTATGTTAAACAATTCATTGATTTTTGTTGGAATGAAGAAGTATTTTCAATTTACTTTAATCCATTGTCGACTCCGATAATATTGGATGCTTAGAAAGACTATTGATATTCTCTTACATGTTTTGCAGTCTTTTGATCTGTAAAATCCATTAATCTATCATTGATTCCGGACATGATAGATGCTTTAAATTCTCTGCGATCAATATGTTGATGCTTTATGAGGGAACCAATTTAATGAAGTTCAAATATGTTTTGAAGTATATAAATAATGATTTAACTGCTCCATTATCCGGTTGGATAAGATAGGATAGGACTTAGATTCCACTTGTGTGATCCAATTGAGTCAAGTAAATTAACATTAATGAAGCTGTAAGTAGATCCTTAGCACTCTAGTATTTTACCTTTGATAATTTCTTTACAATTACTCTTTAAAATTAAATTTAATAATTAGTTTAGATTCTATTTCTAATTTTAACGTGTTCTAGAATTCGCACAAAAACAAGTCCTTGTGGGTACAACCTTGGTCTCTCCGAGTTAATACTACATCATAGCCTTGCACTTGGGGTTGTCATAACAAGTTTTTGACGTTGTTGCTAGGGACTTTGGATGCATTTTTTTTGAAATACATTAATATTAGAATTAGGTTAGGATTATGTTTAATTTTTCTGTATTTTTAGGATTAGGTTTTTCTAAATTGTTAGATACTAACCTTGTTATTCTATTTTGTAGAAACCAACATAAAATCATCGATCCAGTAATATCCTTCCAACTCTTCTTAATGTAATGTTTTCAAAATTCTTATTTTTTAAAAAATTTCTTTTAGGTTTTAATTTAAACTAAGGGTTTGAGAGTGTTTCATGCCCAAGTGGGTACATGACAACACTCATGTTTTTTAAGTGAATAAGGATTAGTTGAAGGTTTGTCTATCCATCATTGGATTAGACACACCTTGAGATCCTCTGAGTTAGCAGAAAATATGGTTGCAAATCAACCCCACCATCCTGTTGAAGAACAACAAGATGAGAACGATGTACGTAATACTCATCTGCCTAGAACTTTATGCAACTATTTATAACTAACGAGGAAGACTACACCTTCCTGTTTGGTGTTTCCATATGATGTAGGAAACGTGGATTTTAAAATGGGAGTGATTCAACTACTTCCAAAGTTTCATGGACTTAACTCTGAAAATCCATATCTACATCTCAATGAATTTGATGAGCTTGTTGCAACCCTACGCTTTAATAATATCTCTGAAGACACCTTGAGACTGAAATTCTTTCCTTTCTCTTTGAAGGAGAAGGCCAAGTACTAACTTGACTCTCTAAAGCCAAGATTAATTGGGACATGGGCCGAGATGACTCGGGAGTTTCTTAAGAAAGTTCTTCCCGGTTCATAAAATTAATACCCTAAGGAGGGTGATCATGAATTTCTCTTAGAAAGAGGAAGAGACCTTCCAAAGTTAGGAAAGATTCAAAGATCTTTTGAATTCTTGTCCACACCATGGCTACGAAGCTTGGTGGTTAATAACCTTTTCTATGATGAATTGACTTCGCCCATGTACCAATTCGTAGAGATGATGTGCAATGGAGAATTCATGAATAAGGATCCTGATGATGCGTGGGATTATTTCAATGTACTTGTTGAAAATGCACAGTTATTGTCACACCTCAAACTCAGAAACCGGGCTCATAAAATTTTCGATCACTAAATCCGGTGCTGACAGCCTCCGTAGTACCCCATTCTCAGTTCCTAGCGCCCATACGCTAGATTTCGATCCTGGGATCCTACAAGGAGGATTTTTCAACGTACATTTAACTCGTAAGAAGCATAACCACAAGTTTACCCAAATCATAAAGGCAACATCATCATCACATATTCACTAATATAAACAGTTGAATACAATGCTGAAAGGGAAACACATATATTGAAAATTAAACTCCAGAAGAATGTTGCATGCTCCAAGCTCAACGCTGCTGTAACCTAACGCCACCTACACGTATCTATCATGCATAAGCTTATAGAAAGCTTAGAGGGTGGTGTAAGTGTGTGCTCAAGGTAAGTGCCAAGTATGTAATATCAGAGCAATGCGGAAACATGCCAGTAAGTCCATAATTACCATCAGCCTTATCCGAGCTATGTGATGTAAAACATAATAAGCCAATATCATATTCTAAGGAAACAATGTAGATCAGCTATGTAATGCAGAGTTATAGTAAGCCAAATATTATATACTGAGGATGCAATGCAATATGCAAATCCTGACGGGTCCACGAATACCGTCAACCTCATCTAGGCTATATAAATGCAGAAACATAGCAACCCAAAATGTCATATGCCATGGATGTGATGCAATATGTAGTGCGAATGAAATGACCAAGCTGGAGTGTGAAGTTGGGATGATAATATGTAATATTGCAAGCTATGGGATTCATCACAAGGGACTTCTATCTAAACCAGTCCGACACCTAAATTTGGATAGCCAGACTCAATGTGGTAAACTCCTGATCCTAGGTTACTCGTGCGCCCCAACTGAAATCATGGCCATTGCGAAGGTATATAACAATTAGTTGTGCACCACTAGCCCAAGTGGATAGTGAATGAATGAATGAGTGAAATGCTGAGTATGCAACTCCTGCTTAATAAGTCCACATATTAGTACCGTACATCTCTGGGATCATCACCGAGGTTTAATATACTCTATGCCACCTTGCCGGCCCTATCTGAGTGCACAACTGGGTAAGTGGAAGAGACCGCACTATCCGCCGCCAATATCGGGCCCATCTCGTCGATAGCTGACCCATTCCTCAAGCTGGTCAAACTCAACCTAGAAATTGCCCCCTCACTCAGGTGGGTAAGGTCACACCCCTTCCCAACCGACTACGACACAGTGGGAGACATGGCCTACTGGTATACGGCCCTCTTGCGTTCATATTTATCCACTCAGTCTAGATATTGGGGCGTCTCCTAGCCACGGAGGTTTAGGTATTTTCATCCAGGGACATCTATGGTTCCCGTATGCTAAAACCAAACATTTTTGGTATCCCATCTGGCAATTCACGACATGCCTGTGGGGGCCATGACCCTGATGTCGCTAAGGCGTACAGTGGCTATATAAAAAAATGCGAGATGCATGAGTCATACCATCCAGTCATGCAGCAATCCTGTGCGTACCGTGCGCTTATGTGGGCAACTCCTCTTATCAAGGAGTCCCATAATAATCCACCCTACGACATATGCAATGTGGTCAACCACATCTCATAACAAACATGCAGATGATGCGTATGGAAATATATTATGATGCTATACTATCACATACTCATAATCGGTATCGATAACCGGTACCGATAATCAACATCGATAATCGACATCGATGATCAGCATCAGCCTTGATAATCGGCACTGATAATCAGCATCGATAATTGGCACTGATAATCGGCCTCGATAATCAGCATCGATAATTGGCATCGATAATCGGCCTTTATGAGAATGGGCCTAACAAGGCCTAAGGGAAGGTCACAATGTGGACATTTAACTATCATTGCCCATTAATGTGGACATTTGACTAACATTGCTCCCAAGGAGTGACCCACAAGAGCCAAACATATAGTGGGCTCATGGCCTCATACAATGGCCCAGTATACATCACCATGGGCCTCTCTCAAGGGCCTAATACATATCACGATGGGCCTCAAATACATCACAATGGGCCGTGTCACATGGGCCAAATATACATCATAATGGGCCACATCTCATGGGATTCATGTCTATCACAATGGGCCGCAAAAATGGGCCTCATAAACACCAAAATGGGTCGCATCACAGGGGCTTCATATATAACACGTTGGGCCTTACACAAGGGCCTCATATACGTCATAATGGGCCTGATGGGGCAGCCCATACGGTTTAGAAATAAATGGACAACTTGAATATAAAACATATACAACATGGTGGGCCTACAAGATAGGCCCCACCAAATGGATAGTGTGTATGCAATGCACACATCCCGACGGGCCTCATACATTCACAATGGGCCTCAATCAATTAGCAAGTGGCTTGATAAAACACATACCTTTGGTGGGCCTGAAAATTGATGGGCGACAGGGATAAAACATATGTCATGGTGAGCCTCGACCCGGCTGTTGTTGGATGCTAGCCCAGCAGCAGGTGAACCTGCTGTCAGCTGGACCTGGCTGCCTTGGCCTAGGTCCTAAAATGATCTGGAAAACTAGGTGGACAGATTGGATTCCTCATGTACCATCAAGGTGGGATCCCACCGTCCAACAATCTGGACGGTGAGGATAAGGCTTGTACATCATGGTGCGGTCCACACGTCCCTCATGGACGGACGACCTGAATATATAATTCATACATTGGGTGGGTCCCACCGTCTAGAGGACTGGATGGTGTGAAGAAACACATACATAATGGTTGGTCCCACCAGCACCATCCAGCGATGGACGGTATGGATACACAATATAAAAATCAAGGTGGGTCCCACCTGCCACACGTGTCACAAGTGTGGGGTGGGCCCATGCCTCAAAACATATGAACGACGTTGATGAAACACATTCCACCAGGTGGACCCCACCCGTTAGATAATGGATGGACTGCATGGATAAACATGCATCACGGTGGCGTCCCATCGTCCCAATCAAGTGAAAAGTGAGGATATAGAATACATTCATCAAGGTGGGCCCCATCCCATGCATGCAGCACATGTGGGATGGGCCCCACACATCTGCCAATTAGATGGATGGTAAGGATAAAACACATATACCTCATGACTGGGCCCATAGAACTTGATGACATTTGCATAGTAGCTGCTGCTGCTGCTCGTCCAACAGATGGACGGTTGGATGAAACACATGCCTCATGTGGGTCCCACCAGAGCTTGCTGACATCACATATACAGCAGCTGTGTAGCTGGTGGAGGTATAAGGCAGACATAAAGGTAGGTCCACATGTCCTAAAATGATGGACGATGTGGATGTATTACATACAGGTCGGTCCCACTGGCATGTGGGCCACCCTTGGGCTGGGTCGACCCCAAATACCAACTCAACCAGGTGGGCCGGCCTGGAAAAAGAACACAAACATCACAGTGGTCTTAGCTGTCCACTAGGTCTGTCCAGTTTGGACCTGGGCCCAAAAATGATCTCTCTGATGGACGGTGTGGGCCGAATACATATATCAAGGTGTAGAGGTGGGCATTGAGCCGAGTTGAGTCGAGGTGGGCCAAGCTTGGCTTGGCTTGTCCATGATGTACTCGAGTTCGAGCTCGAGCTCGAGCTTAGCCTCGAGCTCAACATTGAAGCTTGGCTTGCTTGCCAAAGCTGTTAAGTCAAGCTAGTGGTTCGAGTCGAGTCGAGTTGAGTTTACCTCTAGTCGAGCTCGAGCTTGTTGGGTGAGAGAGTAATGGATTCTGTTCTTGATCCTCCTCCATTGATGAAAAATTCAAAAATCTTAAGAGAATCAAAGAAAAACCCAATGAAAAAACTAAACAAAGCTTCGAATCAGATGAGGAAACTTGTAAGAACCGATCTGTTCTTGATCTTCTTCCACCAGCAGAAATTCAAGTACTAGAAAAAAACAGAGCAGAACACAGATCAAAAATCCAAGTAAAGAGCTCTAGCCAATCAGATCATTGGATTTCCTTGAAGCTCTAACAAATCTGAGAAAAACCAATCTCAAATTTCTTAGGTTTCTTGCCTAAGAAGTAGATCTCAAGAGATTGAAATCATACTATTGTGGAACTGAAATGAAAACTGGTGATGGTGGTTGGGGTAGGCGTGCGGCTGGGAGTGGGCAGAGAAAGAGAAGAAAGGGAAAGGGAAGGGGGTGCGTGTGGTCGGGTAGAGACTCTAGAGTTTGTTTTTTATTTTTAAAATTTTTAAGTTTAAACTTAAAACTTATATTAATATATATATATATATATATATAATATTTAATATATTTATTAATCGAGCCGAGTCGAGCTCAAGTTCGAGCTTCGAGTCGAGTCGAGTTGAAAAGCCCCTCGGTCGAACTTGGCTTGAACTCAACTCGAGCTTCAAATAATTAGCTTGGCTTGACTTGAATCGTCCATTCAAGCCGAGTCCATCCGAGGTGACTCGAGCCGAGTCGAGCAAGCTTTTCGAGCTAGCTTGACTTGTGAACAGCCCTATCAAGGTGTGTACCACCGTCCAACTGCTGGACGGTGGATATAACACATATATCATGGTGGCCCCGTGGATGGATAGCCTAAATATAACACATATCATTAGGGTGGGGCCACATGTCCAGCAGATTGACAGAATGGATGAAACATATACATCACGACATGGATCACACCGACGTCTAGATCGCTGGACGGTGTGGATTTCACACACACATTAGGTGGGTCCATGTACATGTGGCCCACTTATTAAATCAAGCTGATATTTGTGGTTTCCTTCATCCAGACTTGTCCATCAATGGACAGTGAGGTGGGCTCCACCAACTGGATGCCAAGAAAAATTTGGACGGCCTGGATTTCAGCTGAACTCATTAGGTGGGCCACACACCCCATCATCACCATAAAAAATAAAAGAGAGAGAGAAAGAGAGAGGGAGAAATGTGATGGAGGGGAGGGACCTCGCTACTATGGGCCCTCCCTTTCTTACAATGTATACATCAAATGGGTCCCATCGAATGTGGACCTTAAATAAAAAATCAAGATCTAGCACTATGATCACCCACCGATTTTGCTTCATCTAGGCTCCATGGACTCCTTGCCTCCCAAGCTAGCTCTTTAAGGGAGGATGATGAGATTTGGATGGTTGGATGGGAAGCTTTGGGTGGTGGGAGATGTCTCTTGTTCTTAGTTTCTTTCTCTACTTAGTCTTTTTTTTGTTACTAGAGAGATGGAGGGAGAATGAGAGGGAATGAGAGAGGGATGAGAGTTGTAAGGATGGATGCCATGGATTATATGGGTGAGGGATGGGGCTTATTGTTTTTTTGGGCATGAGACGAGATGGGGTATGGATAGCATTGCCTTGTTGGCATGAAAGGTATGGGAGAGGTAAGGGCTTAGTTGACTTGGTGGAAAGAGGGGGGTATGGGTAGAGATTCCATTCTCTCAACCAGGAATCTTCCTGTAAACGGCCCACACGTTGCCTGTTGTGTTTCCTCGATTTATTCTCAGGCCCACAACTCCTGGCCTGGGTATCGCATCTGCGTGCAAGATGCGGCTTTGGAACCGCGGCGACGGCGGGGTCGCAAGGGTACAAGACTTGGGTCGAGTTGGCTCAGATTGATAGGATGCGACTCAGGGTCACACGCAAATGTTATCTACATGTCGCAGGTCGCCAGAATTCGACGGGGAGGATTGCGAGGGTCTACGGAATGGTACGGACTAGGATATGGGCCTTACAGTCATGTGATACCTCATCAAAGGCAGTAAATGTCAGGTCGACTCAATATAGAGCGAATGGAGGAATGTACGCCTTAAGAGAGGAAGGCCATGTGAAACTAGGCTCACCAATCTCATAAGAAAAGTTGATGCCATGGAACTGAAGAAAGTAGAAATGGTCAAACCTGGCGAGACCAGTGAGGTTGTTTGTAGTATTTGTGCCAATAACATACATTTAAAGCAAGATTTTTCTACAATTCTTACATTCCAAGAGTTGCTCATGAGCAATCTAATGCTATGAACAAATATTAAAGGCCATTCAACACCTCCATCTCAAACACTATATTCTTAGTTGGAGGAACCATCTAAACTTCAGTTGGAAGAATGGGTAAACGGGCAATATAGAGAGAAATCCTCAACAACCTTTTCCATCAAATTTCAATTCATTAAATTAGAAAAGAACCCAATAAGATACGGTTCAGAAATTCATTCAAAATTAAGAGTAATTTAACCAAAATACATTATAAGCATTCTAGGATATCAAAACATCCTTGGGAGTGTTTGCATTGTCTATCCAAAGAATTGAGTCACAGTTAGCGGTTAGGGAGAAAGGGACTCTAAAAAGGAGAGCTTAAACAGTCCTAGAGGAGGGGTGAATAGGACTATGCCAAATAATCAAATAAAGTGCAGAAATAGTAAATAAATCAGAGGTCTCAATTGCACTAGTATTGAAACATTGATTCAAACTGATTCGTAGGATAACCTTCACCCAAACATGTAGGACAACCTTATTTCACGAAACTTGTAAGAATCAAAATTCCAAACTAAGCAAGAATAAATAAAAGCTAAACTATTACAAGCATTCACCACTTTAACTTAAAGAGATTACAATCATTCATCGCATAAATAATAAAGGCATTCACCACAACACCAAGAATTATAGTGGTTTGGTGTGTCAACAACTGTTCTCAAACAGTCACACTTACTCCACTCCCAATAATCACTATCCACGTGACATTGGCTTTCACTATAAATAAGGTTTTCATAGGAACACCTTAAAACCTGATACAATTGGGATTTTAGTGGGCTATCACAAACAAAAAACCCCTCACTGAGATTTTCTGGCTATCTCAGGAAAACCAACAATGAGATTTTTTAGCTATCTTAATAAAACCAAACTATAAAAGAATTATATACTTATCTTCACCTTTGAAGACGTATCTGTCAATGTAGCCGTAGAACCACTTCTCTTAAATGTAAATCGTTCAATGTTCAGACATATAGACAAGGGTTCAAGATTCTAGATTGATTTTAAATAGATTTAAACCAATAGCTACTTGTTTGAATTCCTTTAAGATCACAAAAAGAAGAGTATTTACTCTCTTTATAAAATAAAATTGGCAGAATAAGAGATCAAAGAATTAAATAAAAAGCTATTAAAAATATTTTATAGATACCGGGCAATAACTTTAATATAACAGGGGCTTCTCTCTCTCTCTCTCTTGTAGAAAGATTTGATAAACTTGAATTATATTTTCGGATTGAGAGAAAGCCTTAATTTATAGGCAAAGAAGTTTTTGCTTGGACTCCTCTAAGACAGTCTTTGACTATAAGACCAGTATCCTAGACTGTACCATTCCTTAGACTCTCGTGATCCTCCCTTTCAAATTCTGGCAACCTGCGATCTGTAGACAGTATTTTTGCACGATCCTAAGTTACATCTCGTAGATCTGAGTCGGCTTGACTCGAAACTTGTACCCTAGCGACCGCATCATCACCGTGGTTCTAACACGCATCTTGCGCATTGATGCGATACCCATGCTAGGAGTTGTGGGCCTGCGTATATTTTGAGGAAACGCCGTGCGTTACAAATTCTCAGAGAATCTCTACAACCTTTCACATCAATCAATCAAGTACTAGTCAAGTACACAACCCATGCCTCTCCTATCCCTTTCTTCCCAATAAAGACAAGAACTCATACCCCATGCCACCTCACCCCCTACAAGTCAACTCTCTCTTACACCACCCATCCCTCTCTTACACCACTCATCCCTCTTATCCCATCCTTCTTACACAACTCCACTCCTCTCTCATTCTCTCCACCATTTCCCAAGCTTCTATGAGAGAAAAGCTCTAAGGAGAGAAAACATCAAGGCCCACTTCCTACCCCCACATCTCAACATCTAACCCTTCAATCTTCATCATCCACCCTTAAAGAAGAAGCTTAGGAGCTAAGGAGTCCAAGGAGCTAAAGAAGAAGTGGAATCGGTGGGTGATCTTAAGATTTCCATCATTAATCTCTATTTGAGGGCCTATATGTGGTGGGACTCATCTCGATATATGCATGTGCATGGAGGAGCTCATAGTGGCGGAGCTCCTCCCATCTCCACCGATCTCTCTCTCTCTCTTTCCCATGTGTTTTGGACCCCACGTGATGTGTGTATTCTATATCCATGCCAGCCACCCCTATCTTGATTTGATAGGAGAGGGATGGCCCACACGTGTGGACCCACCTGATGCGTGCGTTGTGTCCACGCCATCCATCCCTGACTAGAAGTGGGCCCACCTTGATGACGCCTTCCATCCAGACCGTCCATCCGCTGGACATCCGGGACATCTGGATGAAGTGAAAATACAAGTATCAGCTTCATCCAAAGTTGGTGGGTGCCACTCATGTGGACCCACCTTAATGTATGTGTTTGTATCTGGGCTGTTTATTTACTCGACGGCCAGCAGCTACAGCAGCTACTTTGACGTCAGCAAGTTCTGCGACCCCATCATGAGGTATATGTTATATCCCAACCGTCCGTCCATGACGTGGGACCCACTCCACATGTGTTGCACATGTGGAGGTGGGGCCCACCTTGATGTATGCATTCTATATTCACACTGTCCATCTGGACGGTGCTGTGCAGGGCCTACCGTGATGTAGTGTTTTATCTACACCGTTCATCCAGAAGGTGGGACCTACCCACACGTGTTGCACGTGTGTGGTGGGGCCCACCCTATTGGTAACGGGTTAGCTGGTGTACGTTTACAGTAGCTATATAGCTGTTGTATTAATGTTAGTAAGTTCTATGGGTCCCGCATGATTTATGTATTTCATTCCATGCCGTCCATCTTTTCATCCACGACGTCCATCTGTGTGGGCCCTATCAGCAAGATCAGTGGTCCTGATCATGAGGCTTGTGTTATATTTAGCCGGCCATCCACCCTGTGAGCTTGTCCTAGGCTTGAGACGTGAAATAAGATAGATCTATTAGGTGGACCACACTGCAAAAATCGGTAGAGAACGTCTACCATTTGGGGTCACAGGAGTTCTGGATCAATATGAAATTTATTTTCCTCTTAATTCAGGTCTTTGTGACCTTATGAATAGCATGTGTAGGCCCACCTACTGCATGAGTAGGGCCCACCTATTGAATGCACAGGGCCACCTTGATGTGTGTGCATGTTACCCATCTGTTTGTTGGACCATGGACTGCCCCATCAAGCTCACTTGATATATATATATATATAAGGCCCTTATGTGAGGCCCGATGTGATGTATATGAGGCCCATATGATGCATCCCACTTGACGTATATATGGCCCATGAGTGAGGCCCGATGTGATGTATATAAGGCCCATATGATGAGGTCCGATGTGATGTATATGAGGCCCATGAGTGAGCCCCAGTGTGATGTATATGAGGCCCATGAGTGAGGCCCAGTGTGATGTATATGAGGCCTATGAGTGAAGCCCGATGTAATGTATGAGAGGCCCATGGATGTGGTCCATTGTGATGTGTTCGAGGCCCATGGGATATGGCCCATTGTGATGTATTTAAGGCCCATGGGACGTGGCCCAATGCGATGTATATGAGGCCCTTGTATGAGGCCCAATGTGATGCATGTGAGGCCCATGAGTGAGGCCCAATGCGATGTATGTGAGGCCCTTGTGTGAGGCTCAAAGCGATGTATATGAGGACCGATGTGATATGTGATTCCACCAGGATGTATGTAATAATGTTTATGATGGACCATGCCTTGGGAGCAATGATGGTTTGATGTCCACATTGTAAGGGTAATGATGGTTAAATGTCCACATTGTAACTCTCATAGGGGTCATTGTTAGGCCCATTCTCACCTCCCCTTAGTGGGCTAACCCAAACCGTTGGGCCCTCATGATCGTTAGGCCCATTCTTGATATGAGTAGGCCGTTTAGGCCCATCCTTGATGTGAGGAGAGTACATCATCATTATATAACATGCTTAGTATAGCTTCACGATCCATGCCCATGCGCATCATATGTATGCTTGATATGAGGAATGATTGATCATCGCACATGCCATTGGGCGAATTATTATGGGACTCCTTGATAGGCGGAGTTGCCCCACATGAGTATGCGGTACGCGCAGGATTGCTGCATGACTGGATAGTGTGATTCATGCATCTCACATTTGTGTGATATGATTTTTGCACACCCTAGCGACATTAGGGCCATAGCCTCCACAGGCATATCATGGATGGAAGGATTGGACACCAGAGATACTGTTACTAACATTGGGACACCATAGATGTCCCTAAGTGAAAATTCTTAAACCCAATGGTACTAGAGGATGACTCCAATGTCGAGACCGAGTGGATACATGTGTGCATGAGGGATAAATACTAGGAGGCTGCGTCTCTCATTGTGTCATGGTCGATTGGAAGGGGGTGTGGCCTTACTTGCCCGAGGGTAGGGGACAATTGCTAGGCTGAGTTTGACCAACTCATAAATGGGTCCACTATCAACATGCTAGATAGGTATTAGCAGACTATTAGCCAGGCAGATAGTGAGGTTTCTTATGCTCACTTGGACTGCGCGTATAGGGAAGGGGCAGTGCCATTTGGAGTGTACTAGACCCCGGTGATTATCCAGAGTGAGAACTATACTGATATTTGATGCTCCAGTGATGAGCTGCATTGATATGTGGATTCAGATGAGGATTAGTATACTTGAGTTGCATCTCGCATCGTATGGCCTTGGTATGGCCGACATCATTCATGCCTTATATTGCATGGCCTTGATATAGCTGATAGCATTCATGCCTTACATCATATAACCTTGGTTGGGCTGATTGCATTCATGGACTTACTAGTATATTCCGCATTACTCCGATATTGCATTCTGAGCATGGTTATATTGCCCACACACTTTCACCACCCTCTAAGCTTTCTATACGCTTATGCACGACCGTTGCATGCAGTTGATGCTAGGACGCTGCAGCAGCATTGAGCTTGGAGTGTATAGCCGACTTCTGGAGCTTTTGATTATCGATATTGTATTTCCCTTATGCATTGTACTGAAAGTTTTTTATCATAGTGGATTTGTGATGATGTTGTTGGTTGTTGTTTGTGGGTTATGCTTATTATGAAACAAATTTATGTTGAAAAACCTCCTTGTAGGATTCCAAGATCGGAACCTGGTATATGGGTGCTGGGAGCTGAGAATGGGGTATTAGAGAGGCTGTCGATGCCGGATTCGGTGATCGGGAATTTTATGAGCCCGGTTTCCAAGTTTGGGGCGTGACATCGACTCATCTAAAAACTGGATTCAGTTCCAATAAATTTTCAAGTTTGAGCGCGATAAGTAATAACTAACCCTCTCCCCCTTTTTATCACAATTTGACAAGGGAAAGAATAATTTACAATCAAGAAAATAAAACATTCAAATAACCATATTAATGAAAGTAGAAGAAGATATAAAGATATGAATATATTAGGAGAGAAGCATATGGAAATGTCAAGTTAAGGGAAATAAGCATTCAAGGAGATTAGGAGAGTATAAGAAAAAGTCATTATGCAAACACATAAAGTATAAGTTTTACAAAGCAATAATTTAAAAACTTAAATAAACTTAGTTGGATCCAGAGTAAGAAGGAATAGGCACAGAAGGACCAATTTGGTGCAAACTCCTGGCGATGCGATGAAGGTACTTTCGCATGTATTTCATTGAAGAGTTTTGATTTTACGCCAGATTATCTTGAGAGACCTTCAACTTAATAACCTTCTCCTCTAAGGATTTGAGTCAATCATTTGTAAGGCCCTTATCCTAGTCCGCACTGTTTCATCGATGCCCGTGATCCTTCTCGATAAATTTCGACAACCCATGACCTATAATCGATATTTCCGCAGGACCCTAAGTCGTTTCCCATAGATTTGAGTTAGCTTAATCTAAGACGTATATCATTGTAACCGCACCGTCGCCGTGGCTCTAACGTTGTATCTTGCACACCAATTTGATACCCTGGCTAGGAGATGTGGGCCCGCGTTTATTTCAAAGAAACGCTGCGCGTTGCTTAACCCAAGAGAATCTTTATAACATGTCCCATCAATCAATCAATCAATCAATCAATCACCTCATGTCAAGTATAAGAGCAACCCCAAAGTCAACTCTCTCTCTCTTACACACCCATACATGTCAAGTACACCTATCAACTCACATCCATCACTCACACCCATCACCTTTCTTACAACACCCTCTCTCTCCCTCTTTCTCTTCACATTTTCCAAGCAACCAAAGTGGTGGACGTTTAAGCATTTTCGAGGAGAGAAAAAGATGTTGTGTGTGGCCCACTTCCCATCCCAAGGTCCATCATCCTAGCCCTTCATTTCTCATCATCTTCCATCAAAGTGAGACACAAGGAGTTCGTAGTTCCATCGGATCAAGAAGATCGAGCGGTGGGTGTTCTATAGGCCTAGTTTCATTCTTTTGATGATGGGCCAAGTGGGGCCTACCGATTGATTGTATGGATCTCATTTTGGACCCTAGATGTGGCCGATGGCCAACCTTGATTCTCATGATCATTCCATGATGGGGCTATTCTCCACGAACCCCATCATGATGTTTATTTTCCTTGCATGAATAGGGTCATCGAGACCTTGCATTTTGGTGGAGAAAGGATCTCCATGGTTGATTTTAATCAGTGGGCCCACATGTAATGGGACCCACTTAATGTATGTTATGATGTGTGGAAGGGAGGGCCCATAGTACCGGGGTCCCTCCATCACACGTGTCTCTTTCTCTCTATCTTTCTCTCTCTACCTCTCTTTCATTTTTGTTGTGTGTGATGATGTGGCCGTGTGGCCCACTAGGATGGACCCCACCATGAACCATGTATTTTATCCAAATCATCTGTAGGTGGGCCCTACCTTAATGGTGATGGGAAAACACAAGTATCAGATTGATCCAAATCAAGTGGGCCACGTCTATATGGGACTCACCTTGATTAATATATGCACACAGCCCATCCAACATCCCTGGACGCTGGACGTGGGCGTTGTGAATTGTGAACAGACAGTGGATGTACTAAAAATAAAAAAAATATTAGCTTGGTTTAAGCTTTTGGGGTGGACTGCTCATGCAGGCCCCACCTTGATGTATGGGGCTAATCCATGCTGCCCATCTCGTTCCCCAGTTCATTTTAGGCGTTGAGCTGAAAAATGAAGTTAATCCAATTATCTGGAGGGCCATTTCATAGAAAACATTGGTTTTTACCGTTAAAATCCACTCTGATCTTTCTACACACCAAAACATGCTAAATATTGGGCTTGTTTGGTTTGTCTTGAGTCCTAAAATCTAATGGTTGGGTTGGATTCTACTGATGCGGGCCCCACTTAGGAAAAACTTAAAGAAAATAAAAAATATAAAAAATAAGAGAGAGAGAGAGTGGCAGCAGGCGCTGCTACTGCTGACCGTCCACAGGACATGTAACAGCATCCTGCTTTGCTGCTGTGGTGTGAACGAGCAGGGACCATGGGTCCCAACCGTTGCCACACCATGATGTATGTGTTTCATCTGTGCCTGCCCCCCCTGTACGTGAGCTGCGTCCGTGCAGCATGGGACCCACTTGATGTATTTGTTTTATTTACACCGTACACTATTTGGACAGTGGGGCCCATCATGATGCACTGTCTAGCCATTTTAAGATATCATTTTATGGTATGGGGTCAAGAATGAGTCAGATCTAAAGCTTAAGTGGACCCCATCATTTAAAGTAGTGGACAGTGACATCCACCGTTCAAACTTCTAAGGGCCATAATAGTTTTCAATAAAGTTGATATTTGATTTCACTTCATCTATCACTATGTTAACTTATGAAATGGTTGGATCTCAAATACATCACGACGGGCCACACCGTGATGTGTCAAGCCTAGGATCATGTGGACCACACTATAGAAATAGTGGGTTTGAACGACCACCATTAAAACCCTTGGACTACAAGGTTTGAACTGATATGATATTTGTTTTCCCTCTTAATCTAGGTCTTTAAGACCTTATGATTAGATTGGGTGGAAAATAAACCTTATGGTGGGTCCCTGTGAATTGTTTAAACAGTGAAAATTATTATCTCCACTGTTACTTGGGGTATGGTCCAAATGATCCTTCAATATGACTCTTTTTGGATATATATGAGGCCCATCTTGATTTATTTGTGGTTCGTCCATTGAGGCCCACCTTGGTATATATATGAGGCCCATATGATTAGGCTCATCTTGATGTATTTATGTCCCATTCGTTGAGGCCCACCTTGGTATATATATGAGGCCCATATGATTAGGCCCATCTTGATGTATTTATGGCTCATCTGTCGAGTCCCATCTTGATATATATGAGGCCCATGGGCTGAGGCCCAATGGGATGTATACAAAGTCCATTACAATGTGTGATTCCATGTGATGTATATAATGATGTTTATAGCGAGTCATGCCTTGGGAGCAATGATGGTTTGGCGCCCACATTGTAAGAACAATGTTAGTTAAATGTCCGCATTGTAACTCTCCTTAAGGCCCATTGATAGGCCCGTACTGGTTGTGTGTAGGCCATCAAGGCCTATATTCGTTGTAAGGATAGTTAATCACTTTATAACATGCTTAGTATAATTCTATAACTCATATCATATGCATCATATGTATGCTTGATATGAGTAATGACTGATCATAGCATATGCCATTGGGCAGATTATTTATGGGACTCACTGATAGGAGTTACCCACATGAGCGTGTGGTACACGTAAGATTACTGCATGACTGACGGTGTAATTCATGTATCTCGTATTTGTGTGTCATGATCATTGTACGCCCTAGTGACATCAGGGCCATAGCTCCACAGGCACATCGTGGATGGTCGTATCGGATACCGTAAATACTTAGTTCTAGCACTATGGGCACTTAAGATGTCCTTGGTTGAAAGTCCCAGAACCTTTTTGGTACCTGGAGATGCTCTAACGTCTAAACCGAGTGGATACACAGCTCATGAGTGTCGAATTCCAGTAGGCCACATTTCCTACTGTGTTGTGGTCAGTTGGAAGGGAGTGTGACCTTATCCGCCCAAGTGCGGGGGTTGTAAGCTAGGCTGAGTTTGACAAGCTCGCAAATGGGTCTGTTATCGACAAGCCGGGTAGGTATTGGCAGACTACTGGTCAGACGGATAGTGTGGTCTCTTCCACTCGCTGGGCTGTGTGGCTAGGGAGGTGACAGTCAGTGTGGAGTGTACTAGACCCTGATGATATCCCATAGAGGAACTGTACTGATATATGTACTTGATGAGTACTGACATGCTTATATTGCATCTCGCATATGACATTTGGCTACGTAGGCCTTGCATCGCATGGTCTTGGTATGGCCGATAGTATTCATATCTTCCATTGCATAGCCTTAGTACGACTGATGGTATTTATGGACTTACCAGCATTTTTCTGAATTACTCTGATACTACATACTTGGCACTTTCCTTGTGCACACACTTACACTACCCTCTAAGCTTTTGTAAGCTTATGCACAACTGTTGTGTGTAGGTGACGTTGGATCGCAGCAGTGCTGAGGCAGGAGCGCACATCAAATCATTTTGGAGCCTTTTGATTACCTTGTATTTTCTTTTTCACATTGTACTTAAAATTTTTGATATAGTAGATATGTGGTGATCGTGTTTTGTGACTTGGTTATGCTTATGGTTATGCTTCATTACAAAAAAATTTCATATTGAAAATCCTCCTTATAGGATCCCAGGATCAGAATCTGGCGTATAAGCGCCGGGAGCTGAGAATGGGTCATTACGGAGGCTGTCGGCGCTGGATTCAGCGATCAAAAATTTTGTGAGCCCATTTTTTAAGTTTGGGGCATAACAGAAGTTGGTATCAGAGCATAACTTAGGGATACCTGAGGATCACATCACATATCTACTATGAACTTAGAATAAATAGGTCCGAGACCGAATAACTTAGCAATTTTCTGACATAGACCCTTAACGTTTATGGCTTCGAGAAATTCTTGAGGCTGATAGGCCCTTTTTCCTTCCTATAGGACATGCCACCTAGAAGAGCGACCCGAGCTACTCTCACTCCCCCGTGTGAGCCTCGCTTAGCCCGTCAGCACCCGTGACTACAGAGCAGCTTCAACAGATGCTAAAGACGATAACCACTATCTTTCAAGGGTAGGGCGGGCGGCCCGTTGTTATGCCCACTAAGGTAGAGTAGGAGCGTGCGAGCACCCTTCTCAGAGACTTCTGATGGTATGATCCCTCGCGCTTCCAGGGCGTGCCGGACCCTACTGCAGCAGAGATATGATGCTCCGAGTTGGAGAGGATTTTTGACACTATGAGATATACGACCCAGCAGCAGGTCCTGTTAGTTGTATTTTTTCTCCAGGATGAGGCTCAGCACTGGTGGGCATCAGTTACCCAAGTAGCAGCGGCCGATTTCGAGTGGACCTGGGAGGACTTTGCAGACTGGTTCGACTGGAAGTTCTTTCCTGAGCATGTTTGACAGCAGCGAGCATTAGAGTTTGAGACCTTAGTCCAGGGAGACATGTCTGTATCCCAGTATGAGGAGCGTTTCGCCGAGCTATCAAGATTCGCGGCGTACCTTATTGATGATAAGGGGTGGAGGCCTGCTGTTTTGATAACAGCTTGCGTCCTGCCCTCAGGAGTCTTGTAATCGGACACATGCTTCTGACGTTTGACCAGATTATGCAGAGGGCCCAGGTCTATGAGGTAGATTGGGCCAGTTTATAGAGGGCCCGTGACCAGAGAGGAGATCATAAGAGGAAGCGCCCTTCGGTAGCTCTCACCAGCAGCATCGTCCACAGCTGTGACGCACGACCTGCCCAGCATTCCGAGTACCAGTGGCACCCCCTGCACCACCTTCGGGACCATTTTCAGGTACTTACTTTGGGTGTGGTAGGACAGGACATCATAGGCACGAGTGTTCCCATCCGTATCAGCAGCAACCGAGGGCATCTTACCAGCCCCCGTGATAGCCCCCACATTAGCAGCAGCCGAGGGCATCATACCAGCCTCCGCGACAGCCCCCACAGTAGCACCATCGACCACAGTACCAGCCTCCTGTACCTCCCCCACAATAGTAGAGGCAGTAGATTAGGCCGCCACAGTGGCAGCAGCAGCAATAGAGACCTCAGAGGGGACCTGCACCTCCTTAGCAGGCCCAGGCTAGATTTTATGCCGCCCAGCAGGACCCTTAGTCATCAGGAGGGGTCGTTCAAGGTACTCTCCCTGTTTTCGCATGCATTGCACGTGTATTATTTGATTCTGGTGCATCGTATTCCTTTGTTGCTGATGATTTCTGCTGATCGTCTGGTTTACCGATGGAGTCTGTCCGTGAGGATTTTTCGGTGTCGACGCCCTTGGAGAAGACTGCAGTGATAGACCAATTTTACTCGTCTTGCCATGTTCTGATTGGGGATATCTTTTTGTCCACTGATTTGTTCATATTGCCGATGTCCGAGTTTGATGTCATCTTGGGCATGGATTGACTTGCCGAGTACCACGCCATATTAGACTACTCCGCGAGGACAGTCACGTTCTGTATACCCGGTGTGCCAGAGTTTTAGTTTGTTGTTGAGCCCAGAGGAGTGCAGCTTTCCTGCCAGTTGTCGTGTGTCGTTGAGGAGTTAGCTACTTTGAGTATCGACCAGTTGTCAGTCATTTGTGGTTTTCCCGATGTGTTCCAGGAGATTTCAGGGTTACCACGTCGTCGTCACACTAAGTTCCAGATTAATCTCGTGCCCAGTACCATGCCTATTTTGAGGGCCCCGTATCATATAGCACCATAGGAGTTGGGGGAACTACAGAAGCAGTTAGACGAGTTGCCAAGTTAGGCTTTATCTGTCTGAGCAGTTCACCGTGGGGAGTGCCAGTACTCTTCGTGAAGAAGAAGGATGGCTTGTTGAGGCTTTGCATAGATTACCGTGAGCTCAACAAGGTCACGATTAAGAACAAGTACTCGCTTCTGAGGATCGATGATTTGTTTGATCAGCTGCAGGAGGCACATTTCTTTTTGAAGATAGACTTGCGGTCCAGTTATCATCAGGTTCTGGTCCGAGATGAGGATATCCTGAAGACAGCCTTCAGGACTCGCTATGGTAATTTTGAGTTTCAGGTCATATCCTTTGGACTGACCAATGCGCCCGCAGTATTCATACAGTTGATGAAAGAGGTCTTCCATCCGTATCTTAATCAGTTTGTTATGGTGTTCATTGACGACATTCTGATATATTCGAGGACCATGAGGAACATGAGTGACATATAGAGATTACCTTGCAGACCCTCCGTGTACACCAGCTTTACTCGAAGGTGGAGAAGTGTAAGTTTTGGTAGGAGTAGGTGAAGTTTCTTGGTCATGTGGTGACAAGGCAGGGCATCGTAGTGGACCCCTCGAAGATTGATGCCGTGTGTCAATAGGGCCAGCCCACGAACGCATCTGAGATCCGCAGTTTCCTTAGTTTGACGGGTTACTATCGACGTTTCATTGAGGAATTCTCTCGTATTACAGCCTTGTTGACCAGGTTGACCCAGAAGGGCACTGAGTTCATTTAGAGTGATGCTTGTGAGCAGGCATTTGTGGAGCTGAAGGATTGTCTCACATCCGCTCCTATCCTCACTCTTCCTACTGGGAGTGATGGATTTATTGTATTTACCGATGCCTCGCGAGTTGGCTTGGGTGCTGTCCTGATGCAGCACGGGATGCCGGTGGCTTATGCGTCTCGCCAGCTCAAGGTCCATGAGTTGAACTACCCCACGCATGACTTGGAGTGGCAGCAGTTGTCTTCACACTGAAGGTGTGGAGGCACTATCTCTATGGGGTGAGGTTCGAGCTCTTCTCCAACCACAAGAGCTTGAAGTATCTGTTCTCTCAGTCCGACCTGAACATGAGGCAGAGGCATTGGATGGAGCTCTTGAAGAACTATGATTTTGATCTTCAGTACCACCCGGGCAAGGCGAACGTAGTGGCGAATGCCCTTAGCCATCAGGTTGGTCACGTGCCCCAACCGAAACCCTAGCCATTGTGAAGGTTTAACATTTGACTTCGAGATCGGCTTGCAGTCTTCTATCGTTCAGCTATCGAGCCGGTCGATTTAACCCTCTCTTGTCGCAAGGGTGATCGAGGCTCAGCATACAGATGAGTCGTTACAGGATTGCCGAGCAGAGGCAACATCTGAGAGTCAGACAGATTGACAGATTGGTTCTGATGGTGGACTTCACTTTAGAGGCCGATTATGTGTTCCGGATATTCCTGAGTTACACTGAGATCTTATGACCGAGGCACATCGATCATGATTTTCTATCCACCCTGGCTCGACAAAGATGTATCGCGATATGAGGCGTCAATATTTTTGGTCGGGGATGAAGCGCCAGATAGCCAGTTTTGTGGCCGAGTGTGACACGTGCCAGGGTGTTAAGGCCGATTATCAGATACCCCCTAGTCTATTGCAGCCGTTGAGCTTTCCGTCGTGGAAGTGGGAGCATGTGTCGACAGATTTCATTATGGGCTTGCCAAGGACTCAACGCGGTCATGACGCTATCTGGGTTGTTATGGATCGTCTGACGAAGTCGGCACATTTTATTGTGATTCGTGCGACTTGGCCTTTGGACCGGCTTGCAAGATTATTTATCGAGGATATTGTGGGACTGCATGGTGTTCCAGTCTCGATTGTTTCTGACCGAGACCCGAGATTCACATCTCAGTTTTAGAGGAGCTTCTAGGCGGCGATGGGGTCTGTTTTGCAGCTCAGCACCGTGTATCATCCACTGACCGATGGGCAGATTGAGAGGGTCAACCAGATCCTTAAGGATATGCTTTGGGCTTATGTGATTGATTTCTCGGGCAGTTGGGACGAGCTTCTACGATTGGCTGAATTCGCGTACAACAACAGCTATCAGGCGACCATTGGCATGACTCCTTTTGAGGCATTATACGGTAGACCGTGCAGATCTTCGAGTTATTGGATCGAGGTTGGAGAGCAGTGTCTCCTAGGTCCCGATCTTATGCAGCAGACATCAGAGGCTATCAATATCATCATGCAAAGGATGCACATAACTCAGAGCCGGTAGAAGAGTTTTGTTGACCATCAACGTCATCAGTTAGAGTTTACCGTCGGGGACCATGTGTATCTCAAGGTCTCACCCATAAAGGGTGTGATTCATTTTGATGCGAAGGCAAGCTTGCCCTGAGATTCAAAGGACCTTTCGAGATCATCAGGTGCGTTAGCACTGTGGCCCATTGGCTTGCCTTGCCATCTCAGTTTTTTGGCGTTCATAACGTTTTCCAGTCTCTATGTTGAGAAAGTGTGAGCCAGACATCGTTCCCATTATTGATTGGCAGCCATTGAAGGTTCGTGAGGATGCTTCTTACATTGAGCAGTCAATTCGTATCCTTGATCGGAAGGATCAGGTGATCCGAACCAAGGTCATTCCTTTAGTGAAGGTGTAGTGGGGTCATCATAGTGTTGATGAGGCATATTGGGAGCACGTGGCTGAGAATAGATAGAGCTATCCGTATCTTTTTATGGATTGATTGTACTTGTATCAATTGATATATCTATAGATGATGCCATGTTTCCCCTTATGAGTTATGTTTAGTTGCGATGGTAGTATAAATTTGAGGACGAATTTTTTATTAGAGGGGAGAGCTATAAGACCCGTATCCTAGTCCATACTATTCCATCGACTCCCGTGATCCTTCCCATAGAATTCTGGCAACCCGTGATCTATAATCGGTGTTTGTACGTGACCCTAAGTCATATCCCATAGATTTAAGTCGGCTTAATTTGAGACTTATACTATTACGACCACATCGTCGCTGCGGTTCCAACACCGGGTCTTGGACATCGATTCGATACCTGGCCAGGAGATGTGGGTTCGTGTTTATTTCAAAGAAATGACGCGCATTGCTAAACCCAAGAGGATCTCTACAACATGTCCCATCAATCAATCAATTAATCAATAATCAATCAATCAATCAATTACCTCATGTCAAGTACAACAGCAACCCCAAAGTCAACTCTCTCTCTCTCTCTCTCTCTCTCTCTCTTACACACCCATACATGTTAAGTACACCTATCAACTTACTTTCATCACTCACACCCATCACCTCTCTTACAACCACCCTATCTCTCTCTTTCTCTTCACATTTTCCAAACAACCAAAGTGGTGGACATCCAAGCTCTTCCAGGGAGAGAAAGAGTGTGTTGTGTGGCCCACTTCTTCTCCCTAGATCCATCATCTTAGCCATTCAAACCTCATCTTCCACCATCAAAGTGAAGCACAAGGAAATCGGCTTTTCAACAGACCAAGAAGATTGAACGGTGAGTGTTTTTATAGGCTTAGATTTCATTCTTTTGATGATGGGCCAAGTAAGGCCTACCGATTGATGGTATGTATCTCACTTTGGACCCTAGATGTGGCCGATGGCCCACCTTGATCCTCACGTTCATTCCACGATGGGGCCATTCTCCATGGACCCCATCATGATGTTTATTTTCTTTGAATAAATAGGGTCATCTAGACCATTGCATTTTGATGGAGAAAGGATCTCCACCGTTGATTTTGATCTGTGAGCACACATGTAATGGGATCAACTTGATGTATGTTGTAAATCATGCAAGGGAGGGCCCATAGTGTCGGGGTCCCTCCATCATCACGTGTCTCTCTCTATCTCTTTTGTTTGATCGTGGCCCACCTTGTGATATGATTCACATCCAAGTCGTCCACCTTCGTGGGGCCCACTTGATGGACGTGTTAGATCTACACCATCCAAGCCATGTGGGCCCTACCTTGGGGTGATCGGAAACCACAAGTATCAAATTGATCCAAATCAAGTGGGCCACGTCTATGTGGGACCCACCTTGATTAATATATGCACACAGCCCATCCAGCGTCCTTGGACGCTGGACGTGGGCATTGTGAAGTGTGAACAGACAATGGATGTACTAAAAATAAAAAAAAATATTAGCTTGGTTTAAGCTTTTGGGGTAAGCTGCTCATGCAGGCCCCACCTTGATGTATGGGGTTGATCGACGCCGTCCATCCCGTTCCCCTGTTCATTTTAGGCATTGAGCCGAAAAATGAAGTTAATCCTATTATCTGGCGGGCCATTTCATAGAGACCCACTCTGATCTTTCTACACACCGAAACATGCCAAATATTGAGCTTGTTTGGTCCATCTTGAGTCCTAGAATCTAATGGTTGGGTTGGATTCTACTGATGAGGACCCCACCTAGGAAAAACCTAAAGAAAATAAAAATATATAAAAAAGAGAGGAGTGCTAGCGTCCTGCTGCGTTTGACGGAAGGGCTAGGGACCATGGGTCTCAACCGTTGGCCCCACCATGATGTATGTGTTTCATCTGCACTGTCCCCCTGTACGTGAGCTGCGTCCATGCAGCAATGAGATCCACTTGATGTATTTGTTTTATTTACATTGTCCGTTATTTGGACAGGTGGGGCCCATCATGATGCACAGTCCACCATTTTGAGATATCATTTTATGGTATGGGGTCAAGAATGAGTCGATTTAAAGCTCAAGTGGACCCAACCATTTAAAATAGTGGACAAAGTGACATCCACCGCTCAAACTTCTAAGGGCCACGTAGTTTCCAATAAAGTCGATATTTGTTTTCACTTCATCTATCACTATGTTAACTTATGAAATGGTTGGATCTCAAATACATCACGGTGGGCCACACCATAATGCGTCCATCCTAGGATCACGTGCATCACACTGTAAAAATAGTGGGTTTGAACACCCACCATTAAAACCCTTGGACTACAGGGTTTGGACCCATATGATATTTGTTTTCCCTCTTAATCTAGGTCTTTAAGACCTTATGATTAGATTGGGTGGAAATAAACCTTATGGTGGGCCCCTGTGAATTGTTTAAACAGTGAAAATTATTATCTCCACTATTACTTGGGGTTTTGTCCAAATGATCCTTCAATATGACTCTTTTTGGGTATGTATGAGGCTCATCTTGATATATTTGTGGTTCGTCCGTTGAGGCCCACCTTGGTATATATATGAGACCCATATGGTTAGGCCCATCTTGATGTATTTATGGCCCATCCATTGAGGCCCACCTTGGTATATATATGAGGCCCATGGGCTGAGGCCCAATGGGATGTATACAAAGTCCATTACAATGAGTGATTCCACGTGATGTATATAATGATGTTTATGGCGGGCCGTGCCTTGGGAGCAATGATGGTTTGACGCCAACATTGTAAGTACAATGTTGGTTAAATGTCTGCATTGTAACTCTCCTTATGGCCCATTGATAGGCCTACACTTGTTGTGTGTAGGCCGTCTAAGCCCATCTGTGTTGTAAGGATAGTTCATTACTTTATAACATGCTTAGTATAATTCCATGACTAATGCCATATGCATCATATGTATGCTTGATATGAGTAGTGACTGATCATAGCATATACCATTGGGCAGATTATTTATGGGACTCATTAGTAGGAGTTACCCACATGAGCGCATGGTACGCGTAAGATTCTTGACTGATGGTGTGATTCATGCATCTCGCATTTGTGTGTTATGATTATTGTACGCCATAGTGACATAAGGGCCGTGGCTCCACAGGCACATCGCGGATGGCCATATCGGATACCGAAAATACTTGGTTCTAGCACTATGGGCACTTAGGATATCCTTGGGTGAAAGTCCCAGAACCTTTTTGGTACCAGGAGATGCTCCAACATCTACACCGAGTGGATACACGAGCGCCCAAGTGTCGAATACCACTAGGCCGTCTCCCACTATGCCGTGGTCGGTTGGAAGGGGTGTGGCCTTATCCGCCCGAGTGAGGGGTTGTTAGCTAGGTTGAGTTTGACCGCTTACAAATGAGTCCACTATCGATGAGCCGGGTAGGTATTGGAGACTACTGGGCGGAGAGTGTGGTCTCTTCCACTCGGTGGGCTAGGAGGCAGTCGGTGTGGAGTGTACTAGACCCGGTGATATCCCGAGAGGAACTGTACCGATATATGTACTTGATGAGGACTGACATGCTTGCATTACATCTCGCATATGACCTTTGGTTACATAGGCCTCACATCACATGGTCTTGGTATGACCGATGATATTCATGTCTTGCATCGCATAGCCTTGATACGGCTAATGGTATTCATGGACTTACCAGATTTTTTGCATTACTCGATATTGCATACTTGGCACTTGCCTTGTGCACACACTTACACCACCCTCTAAGCTTTTATAAGCTTATGCACGACCGTTGCGTGCGGGTGATGTTGGATAGCAGCGCTGAGGCAAGAGTGCGTATCAAATCATTTTGGAGATTTTTGATCACCTTGTATTTCCCTTTCCACAGTGTACTTAAAGGTTTTATAGTGGATATGTGGTGATGTTGTTTTATGACTTGGTTATGCCTGTGGTTATGCTCCATTACAAAAAAAAATTCATACGAAAATACTTTTGCATATATTTCATTAAAGATTTTTTATTTTACGCCAGATTATCTTGAGAGACCTTCAACTCAATAACCTTTTCCTCCAAGGATTTTAGCCGATCATCAACCTGAGAAGGTTGATAGTCTAGATAAGATGGATCATCCGCTCATCAAGCTTATCAAATATATCGTCCATCAACGTGTCCTTTGGTATAGGTGCTTCCTCCTCTTCTTCATCTCGTTGGCTGAGAAGAAACTCCAGATTCATTTTATTCAAATTAACATTATCAAAAGGTAGCTTCGACTCAGGAGCCTCAGTCGAAGGTATGATGACATTACAATAAATAACAATGCAAGTCATGAGATAGGCGAAAGGAATCGAAACATGACCAGGATGAATAAAGAATTGAATGATCAAATAACATATTAAAGAAGGAAGATATATTGGAATACCAGTTATTGCAGAATGAAGGACATGAGTCATGAAGGGAGTAAGCTCAGACTTATTCTCGAATCTTGGATAAACATTAGACGTAAAAATTTGATGCAGGATGTGATATTTTGGAAGCATTTGGCTAACACAAAGAGCATTACCAGATTTCCATTTAGTGATAAAGCGACATAGCCTACGAGTGATCGCCCGTTGCTTGGTATGAGTCATTTTATTGGTAAGACTGGCAATAAGAATGCCATCATCATTGACGGCTATTTCAGTCAAAGTTGAAATCAAGTGGCGATCAATAGTGATTGTCACTTTCCCTAAATTAATTGTAAAAGTAAGATTTTTAAGGGACATGTTGCTTATGGACGCATACATGGCTTGCACTATAGAACGGTAAGCCGTTCTGCCCCAACCAATAATATTTTCCCAACCGATATTGTTAAGGATAGGCACAAGTTGAAATGGTGCAATGTGATCAATATTCACAATCCTTTCTATTATAATCTCTCTAGTGCGGAGATCCCTAACATGCTCAGAATCTTCTTCGGGGCTCCTTAGGGTTCTCATACTAACAGTCGACCTAGAGGAGGAGCCGCCATGGCCCTTGCGAGTTGCCTTCCTCTTAGTACGATGCTCCATTTAGTGATTAAACAAGAGAAGATTAAGGTAAGTAGATGGGTTGAGTCTAGATTAGATTTTTGCTCAAAATCTGCTACAAAAAGGTTGGAAATCACAAATATACCACAAATACACGATAGACTAGGAAAGATCAACCCAAATCTAGAAGGAAAAAGAAAAAGGACCGCTTATAACGAAGATTGAGAGATGGGTTCATCAAGAGACGCACCGGCTAGTTGAAGAAGAAGGTGGGAAATGAAATAAAAAAGTAAATTTCCCCCCTTTATTGTGCAAAACCCACGATCCTCAACTAGAAGGAAAATGAAAAATGATGCACTAAACTCAGAAACTAGGCTTACAAAATTCTCGATCGCCAATCCGTGCCAACGACCTCTGTAGTACCCCATTCTCGGCTCCCGCCACCCATACACCATTTTGATCATGAGATCGTACAAGGAGAATTTTTCAATGTACATTAATCTCATAAGAAGCATAACCACAAGTTTACCCAAATCACAAAGGCAACATCATCATCACATATCCACTAATATAATTAGTTGAATATAGTTCGAAGGGAAATATATATATATATATATATATATAAAATCAAAGCTCCAGAAGATAACTACATGCTCTAAGCTCAATGTTCATGCGACCTAACACCACCTGCGCGCATCTATCGTGCATAAGCTTATAGAAAGCTTAAAGGGTGGTGTAAGTGTGTGCGCAAGATAACTGTCAAGTATGCAATATCAGAGCAATGTGGAAACATGCTGGTAAGTTCGTAAATACCATCAGCCTTATCCAGGCTATGCGATGTAAAACCTAGTAAGCCAAATCGTATGTGTTGAGGATGCAATGTAATATACAAATCTTGACGAGTTCATGAATGTCGTTAACCTCATCTTGGCCATATAAATGCAGAAACATAGCAACCTAAAACATTATATGTCGTGGATGTAATGCAATACGTGGTGTGAATGAAATGACCAAGCTGGAGTGTGAAGTCGGAATGATAGTACGTAGTATCGCAGGCTATGGGGTCCATCACAAGGGACTTCTATCCAAACCAGTCCCATACCTAAATTTGGATAGCCAGACTCAATGTGGTAAGCCATCAGGTTGGTCACGTGCCCCAACCGAAACCCTAGCCATTGTGAAGGTACACACAACAAATTAGTTGTACACCACCAGCCCAAGTGGATAGTGAATGAATGCATAAATGAGTAAAATGCTGAGTATGTAACTCCTACTCAATAAGTCCACATATCAGTACTGTACATCTCTGGGATCATCATCGGGGTCTGTACACTCTACACCAGTTTGTTGCCCTTATCCGAGAGCGCAACTAGATAAGTGGAAGGGACCTCACTATCTGCCTGCCAATATCCGGCTCGGCTCATTGATAGCGGACCCACTGGTTAAACTCAACCTAAATATTGCCCCCTCACTCAGGCAGGTAAGGTCACACCCCCTCCCAATCGACCATGACACAGTGGGAGACACGGCCTATTGGTATGTGGCCTATTGGTATACGACCCTTATGTGCTCATATATATCAACTTGGTCTAGACTTTGGGGACGTTGGCCTCAGGGTTAGGGATTTTCACCCAGGGATATCTATGGCGCCCTTATGTTAGAACCAAATATTTTCGGTGTCCCATTTGGTCATTCATGACATGCCTGTGGAGGCCACGACCCTAATGTCGCTAGGGCATACGGTGGTCATATCACAAAATGAGAGATGCATGAGTCATACCATCTGATCATGCATTAAACTTGCATGTACCATGTGCTCATGTGGGGTAACTTCGTCTCTCAGGGAGTCCCATAAACAATCAGCCCAATGACACATGTTATGCTCAATCACTCCTCATAACAAGCATGCAAATGATGCGTATGGGCATGGATCGTGGAGCTATACTAAGCATGTTATATGATGATAATGTACTTTTCTCATATCAAGGTTGGGCCTAGACGGCCTACTCATATCAAGAATGGGCCTAACGAGGCCTAAGGGAGGGTCACAATGTTGACATTTAACCATCATTGCCCATCAATGTGGACATTCAACCAACATTGCTCCCAAGGAGTAGCCCTTATAGGGCCAAACATATAGTGGGCCCATGGCCTCACACAAGGGCCCCCATACACAACATAATGGGTCTCACACAAAGGGCCTAATATACATCACAATGGGCCTCACTCATGGGCCACATATGCATCACATTGAGCCTCACTCATGGGCCCTATATACATCATCATGGGCCTTATCACATGGGCCATATATACCTTACATCGGGCCTCATCATATGGGCCTCATACATCACATCAGGCCTCATTATAAGGGCCTCAAATAAATCACAATGGGCCGCATTACATGGGCCTCATATGCATCACATTAGGCCTCTCACATGGGCCTAATATCCATCACAATGGGCCACTCGCCTGGCCCTCAAATGCATCACAATGGGCCTTATCATTTGGGCCTAATCTACATCACAATGGGCCTCACTATGAGGGCAGCTTGGATCAAACGCGTTCATCACGTGGGGGCCACGTGGATGGACGGTGCGAATACACAACATATCACAAGGTGGGCCGCATAGGTGGACGGTATAGATGAAACAGTACAACATGGTGGGCCCTGTGATTACACAACAGGCTGCACCTCCCAAATGGGCCCCACCAGATGAACATGGACAACACGGATGTACAACGCACACATCATGGTGGACGGTGTGTATACAACACCTACATCACGGTGGGCCGTACGTCTAGCGGATTGGACGGTGTGGGTGTAAAACACATGCATCACGGTGTGCACCACACAGTAGGAATGAAACACATACATCATGCGCGACCCACTCAGCACACCGTCCAGATGGATGGTGTGGATGTACAATACATTCATCAAAGGTGGGCCCCAAATAGCACCGTCCAGGGATAGACAGTGTGAATATACAACACGTCATCAAGGTGGGGCCCACCCTCACAAGTGCAGCACATGTGGGGTGGGTCCACGCCCAGTAAAACAGATGGACAACGTGGAGAAATACATATATCATGGTGGCCCACAGAACTTGCTGACTTCAGTGCAACAGGTAGGTAGCTGCAGTGAGGTACACCAATCAATTAATCCCCACCATCCAAGGTCTAAACGGTGTGGATATACAACATACACATCATGGTGGGTCCCACCATCCAAGGTTTGGACAGTGCAGATACCACACATACATCATGTAGAGGGGCCCACATAGATGGGTGGTGAATATAAAATGCATACATCTGGTGGGTCCCACTGTCCTATCCATCTGGATGGTGTGGACCCCACACACATCACATACAGGCCCCACCGTCCATGTGGACGGTGTAAAGGCCGCGCAATATGTCCTAGAGAGGGGGGGGGGGGGGGTGAATAGGACTATGCCAAATAAAAATTAATAAGTGGAATATAAACAATAAGATAACCAAATAAATGTAATTAACCAAAGCAAATAACAACCTTAATAGTTAAGTATTGAGAGGTTGATACCAACTTGGTTCTAAGGACAACCTGACACTAAACCACTGGTTTATGGCAGGATAACCTTACTAGAACGTGGGTGAGTATCAAAAACTCAAACTGAAGAGGATATGAAAGAAATAAAAACTAATCTATTACAACATTCACCATACAATGCTGAAATGTAAAGATAACAACATTCACATCCACAAATACATCCCATAATCTTGAATCATAAAAGATAAAGAAGTAAACCACACATCCACCAAACACAAAGAATTATAGTGGTTCGCTTGTGTGTACACCAACTGTTAAACAATAGCCACACAACTACTCCACTCCTAATATCCACTCCCTCGGGATATTAGCGTTTACTAATCAAAATAGGTTTTTTAAGGTTCACCTAAAACCTTCACAATTGTGTCTTTCAAGTGGGCTTACACAATTCAAAAACCCCACACTCTGAGTTTTCTAGATCACCTTAGACAAACCACAAATGGAGATTTTCTGGAACAATCTCACCAACCAAACAAATAGAATTGAATTAGAGAAAAAGTAAAATACTTATCTATATGATGATTCTAAAGCAGCTCGGTAGAACCAACTTGATGTCGACATAGATGTTCAACGTTCAGTCTCACAAGTATATAGGGTTCTAAGTCTAGATGATTTTTAATTAAATCAGCAAGGGCTTTGCTTTGATTTTGATATCATAAAAGGGTAAATCAAATATCCCTTTTCAATATAAGAATGGAATAGAGAATCAAAATCAAAATAAAAGAGGTACTTTAAAGAATCTTAAATATGCACAAAATAGCCTAGAATGTACTCAAAATTAACTTAGAGTGATTGCTTCAAAATGATAAGAATTGAATGAAAAACTTTGAAATTCAAGCACTATTTATATGTGAAAAATCAGTTCGCACAACTAGCCTTTGGTTAGCTACGATTGGCCTTATCCAAACAGATTTTCAAAAATTCTGGTGCTGTAAGATTTTTCAGTCGTACGACTGGCCTTGTGGGTCCCACGACTGGTCGAGTGGCCTGTTCGATTGGTCGTGGACACCACACGACTGGTCGTGTGAGTCCAGATCACTCGCTGGAAAACGAGTTGAGCACTACACGACTGATCGAGCATTATTCACATGACTGGTCAAGCGGTTTCCAGGACTGGTCAAAGACCAATAGAAAAATTTTAAAAATTCATAACAAATCCTGAACTGGTCGAGAAAATTCTAGGACTGGTCGAGCTAGTGTTAGGGTTAGTCAAAAAAATAGAATTTTACACTTATAAAATGACCAAAATGACTGACCGAAAGTATGAAATGATCTAATCATGATCTAAGGTCAATCTAGGTCAATCATACCTTACTTGTGAGATAGAACATATGAATTATCAAACTATCGTTCACTTCAGTAACTTTAAATTTTGTGCTTGAACTCAACATATCGAACACAGTCTTCAATTAGGTCTTGACTTCTTAGACTTTTCTGGTTCCAGATCTTAAACCGCAATGTTCTTGATCAGTAAGTCTTCACTTTCTTCCAGCATGAAGATCTCGGCAAGTTCGTCGTAGATATCAACAAGATAAATTCAGCACGAACAGAACGAACGTCGAAGATTCAATGTGAACAGATACACAAGCTTAATACACATCGAGATACAAACTTGAAATGGTTTGACACACCAACATTTGACAATACTCAGGGTTTATCAACATAACACTTTCAGACGGTGGGTGAGGTACATACATCAAAGGGGACCCACTTACTGATGTCATATAACAATTATATTACTGGTGTGAGGAGCACTGACCAAACTTCTTCCATCTCACTATCCACAGATGGATGGTGAGGATAAAATCAATATATAAGGGTGGGTCCACATCAGCGTGGCCCACCAGAGTTCTGAATCAAGTTGGTATTTATGGTTTCCTTCATCCAAGTCTGTCCAGGACAGACGACCAGGATTAAACACACATAAATCAAGGTGGATTCCCACTGTTGGATGGCTTGGATAAACAAATATATCAGAGGTGGGTCCACATGTATGTGGCCCACCATCCATGACCTGGACAGTCTAAATAAAATAGTTACATCACAGGGGTGTCCCACCGTCTAAGACAGTGAACGAAGTAAGGCCTGTATCCTAGTCTATACTGTTCCGTAGACTCTCACGATCCTCCTCATCAAATTTCAGCAACCTGCGATCTGTAGACAGCATTTGCGTGCAACCCTAAGTCGTATCCCGTAGATCTGAGTCGGCTCAACTCGAAACTTGTACCCTAGCGACCGCGCCATCACCACGGTTCTAGTGCCGTGTCTTGCGTACTGATGCGATACCTAGGCTAGGAGATGTGGGTCCGCGTTTATCTCAAAGAAATGTTGCACATATGAATCTCAAGAGAATCTCTACCACCTTTCAAATCAATCAAATCAATCAATCAAGTACACATCCATCACTCGCCCATCCCTCTCTCAACCAAAGTCGACTCTCAAGTCAAGTACACCTATCACTCACACCCATCACTCACCCATCACACTCATCCCTCTCCCTTACAACCTCTCTCTCTCTCTCTTCCCTACCATTTTTCCAAGAAACCCAAAGAAGAGAAATGTCCAAGCATTCTAAGGGAGAAAGGAGAAGATAGGTGTGGCTCACAACCATGCTGTTTGTCCATGGGTCCCACATGGGGACTACCATGATATATGTGCTGCAAATCCACATCGTCCAGAACTCTGGATGGTGGGTCAGATCATGACGTATGAGTTACATCCACACCGTCCAACCTTTTAGGACGTGTGTACCCACCTTGATATCTGTTCATCCACACCATCCAATCATTAGATGATGGAAGAGGATTGGCTGGAGTACCTCCACCAGCTATATAGCTGCTATATACAGCTGCTATGTATTTGTCATCCACACCATCCAAATGGCTGGGCAGTGGGACCCACCTCTGATATATGGGTCACATCCTCACCGTCTGTTTGCTGGATGGGTGGGGCCCATCTTGATGTACGTATTCTATATCAACACTGTCCAACCCTAGATGGTGCTTCTTGAGGCGACCGTGATGTATGTATTCCTCCACACCATCCATCTAATTTCTAGACGGGTGGAGCCCACCTTGATGACATGTATATATCCACACCGTCCATACCTTTGATGGTGTTGGGGACCACTATGATGTATTTGTTTTATCCCTACTGTTCATCCATGGGATGCACCACGATGTATCTGCTTTATCCCCGCCGTCCGTCCCTTGGACGTAAGGCCCACCTTGTGATGTGTTATGTATTCACACTGTTTATTCACGTGGCCCCCACGTGATGTATGTGTTTGATCAGTTGTCCATCTAGTGGGGCCCATTTGGAATGTGCAGGGCCCACCCCAATATGATGTTTTTATGGCCCATTTGATGAGGCCCAATATGATGTATTTATGGCCCGTTGATGAGGCCCAATATGATGTATTTATGGCCCATTTGATGAGGCCCAATATGATGCATATGAGGCCCATTTGATGAAGCCCATATGAGGTATTTGTGGCCTATTTGGTGAGGCCAATATGATATCTATAGGCCCATTTGATGAGGCCCAACGTGATGTATTAGCGGTCCATATGATGAGGCCCAATATGATGTATTTACGGCCCATTTGATGAGGCTCATGTGATGTATTTGTGGCCCATTATATTGTGTATGAGGCCCTTGTGTGAGGCCATGGGCCCACCATATGTTTGACTCTATGTGGGCTACTCCTTGAGAGCAATGCTGGTTGAATGTCCACATTGATGGGCAATGATGGTTAAACGTCCACATTGTGACCTTCCCTTATGCCTCGTTGGCCCATTCTGGATATGAGTAGGCCATCTAGGCTCATCCTTGATATGAGGAGAGTACATCATCATCATCATATATCGTGCTTAGTATAGCTCCACAATTCATGCCCATGCGCATCATATGTATGCTTGCTATGAGGAGTGATTGATCACATCATTGCCATTGAGCTGAGTTATTCAGGGGATTCCTTAAGAGATGGAGTTGCCCCACATGATCGCCTCATATGATCCTTCCCAGTTTGGCCCAAACTCCGGGTGCAGCAGAGGGAAAAATCTTCTTCAGAACCAGATCTCCTACTGAAAAGCGATGCTCCAAGACCGTCATTATGGTAAATCCTGCGCTGATATATCTGGGCATGGTGGGCTGCTCAGAGCCGCTTCTCATCTAGCCATTCAAGCTAGGCTAGATGGTCTCTATGCCGTTCCTCCTCGGGAAGCTGCCTCTCAAGGGAGATCAAATGAGATGGGATCTCGATTTCAATGGGGAGGACAACCTCCATTCCATAAACTAATGAAAACAGCGTTGTATTGGTAGGAATAGATGTTTGATAGGCCCAGAGCGCGAACGGGAGCTTCTCATGCCAGTCACGCACAGAATCGATTGTCTTTTGAATGGATTAATGTCTTATTCGTGGCTTTTGTGGGGGATAATAAGGTGCAAAAAATTGATGATTTATCTTTCACTTCTTGCATAGGTACGCCACTTTCTTGCTCTTGAAATTAGGACCGTTATCGGAGAATCTTTCTTGTGGAAGCCGGCAGATAATGTGACTTTTTTCTTTTTCGTGCGACCCCTTCGAAAGGGTTCGACCCATTTCGTGAAAGACTCCGTCGCTACCAGAATCAAACAATGCCCTTCATCAGCCGTGGGGGAGATCTTGCCGATGACATCTAAACCCCACATTGCTAAAGGCCAAGGGGCGGCTGTGGCATGGAGGGCCGATGCTGGCGCGTGGATCAAGTCCCCGTGAATTTGACACCTGTGGCAACGGCGGACAGGACTTTAGAGTAGCAGTCGGCCGGGAAGGAGGAAAAAAACATTCTTTTCTTGGTGCCTATCCATATTGCTATTGACATGCCCGCCACAAACTCCGGCGTGCACCTCATGCATCACTTGCTGGACTTCCTCCCCTTACGTGATAGGGTAGGCAGCGCAACAAAACGTGGTTGAATGATCTTTTATAGAGCTGTTCCCCGCACAGCACATAGCGGGTGGCCAGTTTTCGCACAATCTGACGGTCCCTAGCCGTCGCAAACTCTGGAAACGATGGGTCTCGCAGGAAATTCATTTTCAATGTCCTCGATATATTGATTTTGGCGGGCGTCCATCGCGAACTTTCTCTTCTTCAACCCACTGGACTTCTTCGGGTTCATTCTGCGATGTTGATCCTTCCGATGCTGGGCATTTCAACCCCCCGAAGGGGCTTATCCCTTTTCCTTTTCCCTTTTCGCGAAGCCTTGATGCGCGGGCATATAAAACTGTCCAATCAAAAATGGTTTCATGGTGGCTCTCTCTGGCATTTCGGTCATGGACGCGAGAGTAGCCAGAGCGTCTACGAAGCGATTATTGTCTCTTGGGAGAACGATCTCTCATCAAATTGAGAAATCAAAACCTCGAGTCGAGCATTTCTTGATATGGAATCAATTTCTCTTGTTTTCCAGTTTCCATTAGTCTGACTTATGACTAGCTTGGAATCTCCCCTCACATCGAGGCGCTTCGCTTTAAGGACATGTCAATGGCAAGCTTGAGCCCGGCTATACAGGCTTCGTACTCCGCAATGTTATTCGTACATTCAAAATTCAGTCTGCTGATCAATAGTCTTTCCTCTTGGGACATCATCATTCTCCCTATACCATTTCCGGAGTCATTAAAGGCTCCGTCGAAGTTCATCTGCCAGTTATTGGGCTCTTCCGCAGTGACAAACAAGAGGTCTTCATCGGGGAAGTCTGTCTTCAACGGTTCGTAGGCCGGGACGGGGTGCGTGGCCAAGTGATCGGCGATGGCCTGTCCCTTGATGGATTTCTGAGTGACATAAGTTCAAACTCGAACAGTATTCACTGCCATTTAGAATCCTAGAAACAGCTGGCTTCTCGAACAAAGACTTCAGAGGATCCATTCGGGCCAGCAGCTTAACCCCGAGTGGGCCAGCATGTAATGTCTGAGCTTCTGGGTTGCCCAAACGACAGCAAGGCGACGTCTTTTCCAGAGGCGTGTGCCTCGTCTCATATCCGACTAGAGTGTTGCTCAGGTAGTAGATGACTTGCTCTTTCTTTCCTGAGTCATCATGCTGACCCAGGACGCACCCCATTGCGGTTTTGGTTGTGGAGAGATAGAGCAACAACGGTCGGCCAGGGACTGGTAGAATCTATTCAATAAAGATTTCTTAATCGTCATCGAATGATTCTTAACATTCTTGGTTCCACTCAAATGTCGGCATCCTTGCTAAGAAGTCGATGAAACGGCTCGTACCTCGTGGCTCTAAGCGATATGAATCTTATTATAGCTTGGATGCGGCCCTGGAGGCTTCTCAATTCTTTCAGAGTGCACGATGGAGGCATCTTCGTGATAGCCCTAAAATATGAATCTTCTTACTCTACCCACCACTGGATGGAGGGGGGACCGACCAGAGAAAGAACCTGCTTTTCTCTCTGGATCGGACGGCTTCGATTAGCGGAGGGAGAAATAGATATGTTGGGTGAGGGTGAAGATGCACCAAAAATAGAACCTGGAGCCAACAGGATTTGGAACGAGTTTAATTCGATCTGCATCTGGATCTAATAACTGGCTGATTAAGAGAAACTGCCTCCACCATTGGTGGTTCTTAATCTCAATCCCGTAAGAATGCTCTTGGTCTTGATAAAACTAGATCAGGATCAATTGCTGTTATTACTCCCTATGCTTCTGCATCCCATACCCCAACCTCTGCGGGACTGCTCGCTTTGGCAACAGGGGGCACCGGAACTATATGAAGGTATGCTTCGACCTCCCGATTTGAGAGGGACGCGACGTGAGATGATGATGGGTCAATCGCGACTGGAGCTGCTGGTGGAACTGCTACTTCCGCTCGATGAATAGAATAAGCCCTCAAATTTTCTTTGGATAAACAACTGGATTTTGATCTTCTACTCCATTCCCATCTGCTTCTTTAAGTGGATATGCTAAGTGGTGGTGGTGCCTCTCCCACTGCTATTGGTGGGTTCAAATATGTCATAGGAGTTGCTGACTTCATTCAGGTGGCCACTGCAATTATGTTATGTCTCGATCAGATATCCAAGAGGTGACTTATACACCAACTATACTACTGCTAGCTCAGAAGCTTTTGGATCAACAATGGTAACTCGAACTGGTGGAAAGGGAGTATAGCTTTGTTGAGGGCGAACTTACTGCTCCTGGCTCTACCTCATAGAGAGGCATATTTATTGGTTGAAAGTTGAGGTAAACAATTAATTCTTAGTCAAATCGGTTAGCTTCCTCTACTTTCGGTGGTGGGACCACCGCTGATGTGAAAAATAAAAGGCTAGGTAATGTATCTCCAACTAGCTCTACCCTGGTCACTGGGTCAATAATATGCCCGGTGGTTCTTTGACTGGAACCAGAATAGATCTTAGGCGAGGTGGTGGTGGGGAAGCTGCTGGTACTAGTATCGAAACCATAAGGGGTGTTTACACTGGTACTGAAGCTTTGATACTCGTGCCTATGCAACCTTTGTTTGCATCTCTCATCGATTCCCCTATGGAGAAGAGGAATAAATAAGAGCATTCATTGGTTGGACCTTTATGCTACCAGCCTCTGCTATTGAAACTCTTTCTAGACTATACGAGCTGTAGGATCATGAGCATCACCCACAAAATTCTTTGATTGAGTTTAGGTAGCGGAGGTGGAGACAGTTGAACCAGAGCCTGTTGATTGAGATCGATATCGAGATTCCGCGGGGACAGAAGCAGGGATAGCAGGAGCGGGACCGGCTTAAGTTGACCCACCAGCATCCTCCCCACCACCATGACCAAAGGCCGAGACAAGTGCTTCGGTGGTTGTTTCAGTTCAAGATGCAGATTCAGAAGTTAGAGTGCCAGAATCTGTGGATTCACCATCGAGGGGAGCACGGGCGGGAGAGGCAGCGGCTGAGCCAGCTTTTGACCGTTTCGGCAGAGACAGCCGAAGCAAAGGAAGCAAATCCAGGCGCAGATACATTCATTGGAGATCGAGAGCAGCCAGTGGCTGGGGTGATTAATGGCTCTTATTCCTACCCAACGGATCAACCGCAGAGCTCCGGGCCAACCCGTCACCAGTGACATTCGCGCGCACGAAGGGTTTATCCCGGCCGCTCCAGCGCGGACACCACACCCCCTACAAACCAGTCCACGAGGAATGACGGGGTGACTCGCCCCACACACCCTGGCCCGTCCTTTCACTGACACATAGCTACTAGTGCACTTTATCGAAGTCTACACCAAGCACACCCCGCACCATTGCGGATGCTACTATCCAAACCTCACGTGCGCTACGCATCCATCCCATTGACGCATTGACCACTGCAACGCCGAGGGACAGCCGTGCGAGAGAAATCGACCATGGTTATCTCGGAAGGAATCGAGAAGAAGACCCGATCCAGGATAAAGACTTCCAACATTGTCTTTGCACACCTTTTCTATGGGGCAACCGAAAACATGTCTTAGAGATTTCCCCCCCCCGGGTTTCGGGAAATTCTCTTCTCGTTGGCTGCGCCGCTATAAACGAGCGGGAAAGAGCTACGAACCGGACGGCCGGGAGTTATGATTGGCTTACCATACGATTATTCCCCGCCGAAGAAAGAGAAGAAGAATAGGACTCTCCTAGCTCTTTCCCATATATACAATTATCAGAACCTGGTGATCCCCGGTTGATTGAACTACCCCAGCCGGGGTAAGTAAGGCCTTTCCGGTGATAAGAAAGATATCGGGCTCTGGCATCTCCCGTGTTTGAATGAGGGGGAAGAGGAAGAGCATGAGACTCCACCCCTGAATCCCCTAGCTAGCAGTCGAGTGCCTCAAGGGCCCTGGGCGAATCAGAATTAGCAGATCGAACAACTCTTGAATGGACTACCTCCCCCACTGAGGAAGATGCAGCAGTAGTGGATGAAGCAGTCGGTGAAGCGTCGAGCAGCAAGGCATAGGTTATGTTGTTTAACACCGGGGTCGTACCCCTCATCAGGAAACTCTGGTACGGTTTATTCCTTTCGGAAGGGGAGGAGATCGAATGCGGGAGGTTCCGAACATTAGACTGATCATAAGGTTCTTTCTACTAGGCGGAAGCATCTATCTAATGTTAGTGAAGTCCCCCACTCAATTGTTCTATTCTCTTAGGTTAGGAAAGGCTGGTGTTCGGAGATTGCTTGGATTTGAATATTAGGGGTGAAAGCCCTAACACAGATATGTACCTGGTTACGGGCACCTTATCCGTAGTTAGTTCCGGTTTCTCCCCCTTCCGGCAGGCAGTCCAGTGACTCTCGCCCCCCCCCGCTTCCAGGAGGAGATCTTCTCTCTTCCTCTGCCCTGATCGTGTATGGATCGGGATGGGTACGAAAGGATTTTTGCAAAAGAGACTGACTTTATGAGAACATTCCGAAAGACTGTTCGAGGTGTAGAAAACAGGGTCATAATCTCGAGAACTGTAGGTTTGCTAAAGAGGCAACCCTGAGGACCTTCGTCGAACCCGGAAGGAGTGGGTTCCTATTGAACGCAATGTTACCCAAGGCGCGATCGATGATGAAAATCCGACGTTTGGGTAATCGGGATCATACTGAATAACCACCGCGTGTTGCTGAGGTTGTTGAGACAACGGGTGTTGGCACCGTTCTTGAAAATCAGGCGACGGAAGCATCGACTCCACCCCTAGCCCCTCTTGGGAAATCTGCTAGGGTTTTAGATGAAGTTACAAATGGTGCATAAGTTGACGTCAGCCCCCCATGCATGCAGAATATGCCTTTGGGTTCGATCCCACGTGACCCAGAAACTGCTGAAGCTTTCAATGATGTGGCAAGCCTCTCTGATTATCTGAATTCTGCTGAGGCTGAGGCTAGAAATTCAGATCACCGTAGGCGGGAAAGCTTCCCGAATGTACCCGTCGGCTGCGACTCAAGAAGCTCGAGGCATAGTTTCGGAATCTAAGGGTCCTTCTGAAGGAGGAAGGGTTATCACCCACCTAAAAAAAGAAGAATTCTTAGAATTCAGTCGTGCCATGACTGGAAAAATTCAGGCGATGTTCCGAGTTCGTGAAGCTACGGAGAACTTTGAAGATCTTGTTGTAGAAGACACGGAATCGGATAGATCAGAATCGGGTTCTAGCCGTCGATGCTGAACAGGAGAAAGGTGATCAAGATGGGTTTACGCCAGTAGTTTCCAAGCGCAAACGTCGTAGGAGGGCTTGGTACCTTGGCCCCGGTGGTGTTACCAGGCCTCAAGTGAGACCCGATATTCTGCAAGGGTATTCCTCGACGTTAGTTCCATGATAAGTGCAGCTATATGGAATGTTAGAGGGATCGGAAATGATCCTTCTATTAGAATAAGATTCTCAATATCCCGTCAATATGGCTTGTCGTTCTTGGCCATTCTAGAGCCCATGAGAAATTCAAACCAATTACAGAAGGTGGGTAGGAAAATGGGTTTTCATTCGTCATTATGATTATGGAAGGAGAATTTGGATATTATGGAAGGACAGCATGGAGGTTTCAGTCGTGTTTGCTTCAGATCAGATGGTAACCGTCGGAAGTCACTCATAACAATTTCCCTCGAAAGGTGATGATTTCAACTGTTTATGCTAAATGCAACGTATCAGATCGAAGAGTCTTATGGAATGATCTCTGCACGATTGGTTCAAACTTCAGTGGCCCGTGGATGGTGGGAGGCGACTTCAATACAATTCGTCGAACCATCTGAAAAGATTGGAGGTCGTGAAGCATGCTATCAATCAATGACCGACTTCAGGACAATGATAGATTCCTGTGGTCTGGTTGACGCGGGATTCTCCGGTAATAAATACACTTAGTGCAATAACCAACAGGGGGCGAGGACAGGGCTCGATTAGATCGTATCTTGGTCAATGCGGATTGGATTGCCTCCTTCAGGGATACTCGACGTTTGTCATCTCGGAAGAAGGTAGTCGGATTACTCGCCCTTATTGCTACAGGTACGTGATTCCGACCATAGTAATCCCAAACCTTTCGACGTTTGAAAACATATGGTTAGATGATTCTCGGTTTGAAAAGGTGGTAAAGTCAATCAGTCTTGGGTCTTAGATATACCTGGGACCCCCATGTTTAGATTCTTTTCCAAGCTGAAGCGGCTCAAAAATGTCCTAAAAGCGTCGGAACAAGGGATGTATTCAAAAATCTCAAACTAGCCGAAGACGTCGGTGCTTATGTGTGAAAATGATCTAATTTAAGGAGGGAGGAAAAGCAAGAAAAATGAAATGAAGCCAAGGAAGCGTACCAGCTGAGGCTAAAGCAGGAGGAAGTCTTCTGGAGGCAGAAATCCAGAATCAAGTTGAAGGAGATCGCAATACTCAGTTTTTCCATCTATAAACTATGGCTAGAAAGCGGAGGAACAAAATTGAGAAAATTCAGCTTTCGGATGGAATATAGTCCAGGGGTGGAAGGTCAAGACCTAGTTGGCCTAGAAGCAGCAAAGTTTTTCAAGAGCATGTTGACGGAAGGTAATATTGTTCTGGATGAAGGCCTTCGTCGAAAGCATCCTTGTATCGGAGGAGGATAAGAAAATGCTTACAAAATGGCCATCAATGGAAGAAATATATGGTTCCATCAAGAGCATGCCTCCAGATAGCGCCCCTGGTCCGGATGGCTATCCAGGGTCCTTTTACATCGCCTGTTGGGACATCATCGACGTTCGATTTGGAAAGTGCAGTGCACAGCTTTTTTAGGGAAGGTCTCATCCCCGACGGCCGTGAATTCCTCATTCATTGCAATGATCCCAAAGGCCCTCTAACTTTGGGCATTTTCACTTTAGGCCAATCAGTTTATGTCATTTTCTTTCTCAAATTCTTTCAAAAAATCTATCGCGGAGGCGTCAGCTCTATTCTCCCTAAGATCATATCTCCTGAACAAGGAGCTTTTGTTAAAGGTAGAAGTCTCACCGATAACATAGCCCTCGGAGATCCGAAATGAACAGAAAAGATTTTGGGGAAATATAGCAATGAAAATGGATATTAGTAAAGCCTACGATAGAATTGAGTGGGGTTTCCTTGTTGCCGTCCTTCGAAGATTTGGCTTTTCCGAAATATGGGTACCGCGGGTTGCCTCAACAACGAATATTTTTCCGTTCTTGTTAATGGGGTTCCATATGGTGACTTCAAAGGAACAAGGGGTTTAAGACAGGGTGATCCGCTCTCTCCTAGTCTGTTTATTATTGCGGAAGAGGTTCTCAGTCGTGGACTCAAGAATCTTTTGATGAAGGACTGATTGGCTATTATGCTTGCCCGAGGAATTGTGCTCCGGTGACTCATCTATTGTTTGCAGATGATCTCCTGATATTCTTAAACGGGAGAAAAAAAAGGTCTCTTAAAAAGATTCTGGATTTTTGCTCTATGTATGAGGATAGGGATTCAGTTTATTAATGTTGAAAAGAGTTGCTTCTTTGCATCTGAAAAGCTCCCTCTGAACAGAGTACTCTCTATCCAGCACACCACTAGGATTCCAAGAAAACCCCTTCCCTCGGTTTACCTTGGAGCTCCCTTGTACGTCGGGAAAATTGGAAGAGTGGGTTTCTCGGACTTGATAACGAAAATTGAAAGGAGGAAATCAAAGCTCCTTTCAACGGGCGGAAGGATCACCCTCATCAAACATGTTTTATCAAGTATGCCAATTCACATCTTTTCAGTCGCTCCGATCCCTAAATATGTGGCAGCGGAAATAGAAAGATTGTTCTCCAATTCATTTCCTTTGGAGTGGCGCGGATAACTCTAGCAAACACCACTGGATCTCATGGCCAACCATTTGTCTTCCGAAGCAAGAAGGAGGCGTCGGGCATCAGGCGTCTGGAGGATGTAAAGACGGCTAGCATGATGAAACGTCGCATGGAAAGTGCAGTCAGAGAACTCGGTCTGGGCGAACTATGTAAGAGATAAAGATCTCACCAATTCCATTGAATGGTTTGCAATACCTAAACACGGCTGCTCGAAGACTGTCGAGGTAAATCATTTAGGTTATGAGATCGGTGATTACTCACTCAAAGGTTTTGATTGGGGATGGAACTGATACCAGGCTATGGTTTGACCCGTCGGCTTGATTCCGGGCCAATAATAAAGAATCTCTCAGAAGTCCCTCAAAACAAAAGAATCCTTTGATTTCCGAGGTGTGTGATGCAAATGGAAACTGGGTCTTAGACGGCTGATATTATCCCCAATTCAAAAAAGCTAGAAATTCTTAGATCTGAAATCTGATTGAAACAGATCAAAGACCTATTTATATGGAAAGCCGAAAGCCATAGGAAATTCTCCATCGCTTTGGCATGGGAGTTGTGCAGACCGAGGGTTGCCAAAAAAGATTGGGCGATGGTTCGTCTGGTCATCTAAAGTACCTACAAAAATGAGTCAATTCGGTTAGAGGATCATGAACAACAGTCTTCCTGTTGATAGCTCCGTCAAGAAGGTGGGTGTTCGGTTAGCATCTCGATGCTATGTTTGTCAGAAAGGGTTTGAAGAAGATCCACTTGTTCATTAAATGTGAGATTGCTGAATGGGTGTGGAAAGAAGTTTCGAGTCTGTGCAACGTGAATCTGATTCCCAATCAAATGATTCAAACCAGATTCTGACTTTGGTTTAGTCGTGCTAAAGGTGGGTCTCAAATGGCCTTGATAAGAGGAATTGCCCCACTTTTCATCGCCTGGGAACTATTGGCAGAGCGTAACAAGAGGAGGCTAAGGGAGGGAATCACTAACTCGAACCAAATGTCGAATGAAGATTCAAAGATGGATGTTGGAAAATAGATAGGTCTGCTAAATCTGAAGAACGAATTCTCATTCGTGGATAAACTCTCTCTCGAAGCCATGAGCATACCGGCACAAGAAGTGTCAATTCCGTCAGTGATTAGAATTCGTTGTTCGGAATAGCCCTAACTAAAGTGAAAGTGACTCCATAGCCCTATAATAAAGAAGGGGGGGACAAAATTCTGCTCTTCTTTTCATTGATTTTGGCTCTTTCGGCTATGCATAAGTGCCGAAGAATCTTTCTGTTACTTTGAGCTTCCATGGAAGTTGCCCCTCCAGCAATGCCTCTATCATCGGCGAATAAGCTGTGGTTGATTGATCTAACCTCCGGGGGTGTCGCTTCATTTTTCTGCATTGCCTCGTTGAATTTCCTTCCCAAAGTCTCCGCTATCATGATGTAGAGGTAGGGGGCCAAACCAACCCCTTGGCGGATGCCTCTTTCCGTTCTGAAAAGCTGGGTCTCCCATTTGATCAATCGGAAAGCAAAAATACGTCGTTTTGTTGATACACGCCCCGATTCACTTGGTCCGGTCCGCTGAGAAACCGACGCTTTCTAAAAAGTTTTAGGATGAATTCCCCTCTATCGAAGGCGCTTTCCACATCCAACTTGCATCCTTTTCTTCTTATCTTTCTTTGCTTCATAAAGCACTTACTGTCTGTATGGTGATGGTGCTGTTCGGAAATCGATCGACCTTTTAGGAATGCACATACAATCATCTGATATGAATCTGCACAGAATTTTATCCAACAGCGATCATTTTAGCTTAGCGGAGATTTGATAAAGCTCAAAGGAATAGCCCCTTCGGGGGGGTCTGAATCTGTCAAAGGCTTCAGGCCTCTGATCTTTCGGAGCAAGCATTAGAAAAGTAGAGTTTACCGCCCCTGGCATTCTACCCGTTCGTCTCACTTCTTCGACGTGTGCTAGGAGGTCGTTTTTGCATTCGCATAGGTCCAAGTAATGTTGGAAGATTTTCATTTGAAATCCATCGGGCCCGGGGGCTTTGTCCACCTGAGATTCAAAACCTTCTTCACTTCTCTTCTCCGAGATAGGCTCATCTAGAAATCCATCCTCAAAAATGGATATGAAGCAGCCGGTGCCTTCCACCAGGGCTACTGGTTCTGTCAATCGCCTCCTCCTTGAACTTCTTCTTCAATCAACTTAATCGATCAAAGACTCTCTTTAGCACCACGAGGTGATCGTTTCTTGTCCTGGATTTCACGAGGATATCATCGACATAATCCTAAATATCCGTATGCTTCATATCGTGAAAAATTGCGGTCATCGCCCGGTTGCTCCTGCGTTCTTCATACCGAACGGCATGACCTTATAGCGTCCCCCATTGCGTTATGAACGATGTTTTCTTCTGATCGGCTTCCGCCTGATTATATAAGGAAAATCCGTCCATGAATGACAGCATCTCGTGGGCTGCGGTGTTGTCCACGAGCAGATCAATATGAGGTAGCGGGAAGTCGTCTTTGGGACATGCCTTGTTTAGATTTCTGAAGTCGATGCATACTCGAACCCGTCCATCCTTCTTATGCACGGGGACGTGAAATCCAATCAGAATAATCGGAGGCTAATCAAAAAAACCTCTAATCATTTCCTCCTTAACTTTCATTTCAAAGTCTGGCCTTAATCTTCTCAGCTTTTGCTTGACTGGTTTGGCCCCTTCAGCCAAAACCAGATGATGCTCCACGAGCGCGGGATCCAACCCCGGCATATCTCTTTATGACCAGGCAAAGACGTCTTGGTAATCTTTGAGAAACTCTACGAGGTCCTGCCGGGAAGACCCAATCTTTGTGAGGCGGGGGTTGCCTTCGTGCCTATGGGGGAACCGACGGTTGACTTCCTCGGTTTCTTCGATCACCGCGGAAGAGGTCCTCTCGAACCGATTGCAAAGATCGCTTAATTCCTTGGCCGCGATGGGAGGGAAGGGGGAGAGGGATGGGGTTGGTTGGAAGTCGTCTCTAGAGATGCAATCCTCCACTTTGCAATTCAGATCAAAGGAGAGAGAGAAGAGGTTTGGACATCTAGAGGCGAGAGAACGGTGACCCAACCAAACATCTTGAAAAAAGGATATGGAGGCACCATTTCCCTGTAGCCAAAATGCGTGCGGAATTTTGTTCTGCACTTGAGGAACCCTTTCCAGACGTGTGATCCATTTTGAACAGGATTGATGTAAATGTCACGCCCATTAGGAATAGAGCTGTTCGTTCGGATTCATCAATAGCTAGTTCCTTCCTTCTTGAGGCGGGTAGATCAGGTTTAGTCGCTTCCCCATCAGCGGGCATTGGAACGAGGGAATCACCAACATAGGTTAATGGGGAGGTCATCAACGCTTTGTGGCGATAGATAGACCGAGAACTTTTCTCATTCCGCCGGACTGCTTAATGACTGAACCATGTAGGCATGGATGAGCAAGTAGAGAAGGAATGACAGCAAGGGATGGGATAAGACGACACGACCATATAGGGGTAGGATGATCACGGCTTGTTTCAAGGAAGACTATTCTCGGCCAACTACTCACGCTTCTTATCGCGTTCCATCTAGAGTTTCCTTGGTTTGAGCAGCTGGTGGCTAATCCCCACGATCGCCTACTCTTCCTACTGCTTATTCCTCGCCGGCAAGGGATTTAGTCCTTTCTCCCAATTGCGGAGGGGAGACACGATCAGAAAAAGCATCTATTCCTTCATCGCTATCGGCCAGAAAAGGGATGGGAAGTTCGGATCACGCTCGATCGGCAAGGGATGATGATCAGGTGGGGTGGAGATCAAAAGGTGTTGGTAGTTCGGAGGGATGAGATAGAGGTTCCATTCCTTTCCTTCTCATTTGAGCTCTTACATTCTCTTTTGAGATCCCTAGTGTGTGGAAGCTTCACCATCTTCCTATTTCTCTCTTTCTCTCATTTCTTATGGCCCTCTTTGAGTTCATCACGGCTATCTTTTCTATTTTCTCCCTTCTTTCTTTGATGGGGAAGAAGAGAGTGCCCGTGGATGAAGCCGGGCCTAGCCGTCCAACCAGTGCACGGAGGCCGAGAGGTGCTGCCGCGAGCACATCCTCCACTCGTGAATTCCAGACCAAGCGGGACCTCGATCCTCGAGCTCCCATTGGCAGAACTTTGTTGGCGGAGTTGTCACATGGAGTCTATGAAGGCCGTAGAGTCCTTTTTGAGGCTCATGTTGATCCATGGCTGTATGGTGAGTTTTTGTTGTTGGAGCGCCTAGAAGGGGCTGGTTAGTGTCCCTTGTTTGAAGGTGAGTATCGCGCGAATGCTAGTACTGTTCAAGCCTTTTATGCCAATATTCGTGATCCTTCGCTGGAGCCTCTGCAGTTCAAGATTCCTTATGGTAGCGGTCAAGTGGGTATTGTCAGTGTTGCTCTGATATCCCGACTCCTGAATGTGTCACTTGGTGAAGTGCATGTCAGCGAGAAGAATGTGAACAGTATGCGCGAGAGGGATCGTCGCACCCGATCCTTGTGTGGTCGTCTGGTCGAATAGTAGCCCAATAGGAGTCTTCTGGCTACCTACATGATGGACGACTTCCGTTTGCTTCATCACATGTGTACGTTCAATGTATACCCAAGGTGGAGCAATCGCAGTGAGTGTACGCGCCTGATGGTGGATTTCCTGTATCAGGTGGGGCAAGAAGCGAAGTTGTGTGTGCCGACGTACATCCTGTGCCAGATTATTCTCATCGCTCATTTGTCTAGGAGGACCGAGTCGCTTCCATTTAGCCGCCTCATTTGCAAGCTTGCACATGAGTTTGGCTATAGGCTTATATCTGAGAAGCAGGTTCCTAATCGTCATATTAATCAGAGGACGCTTAAGCGAGATGGAGATCGATTCAGTCGGCATGCCTCGGGTGTGAGGTGAGTCGAGAGCGATGATGAAGAGAGTTATGCTAAAGGTGGTGCGGAGATGAGGAAGAAAGCAGAGAGGACGAGGAAGAGGATGAGGCACAGATACGAGTGATAGCTCTCCTCTTGTGGCGCCAGAGCGCAGAGCAGATTGCGAGAGATGCCCGTCTTACACGGCTTGAAGAAGGGCAGCTGTTTATGCCAGGATATTGTTGATCTTCGAGGCTTTGTTAAACATAAGTTTAAGAAGGTGACTCGAACTCAGAAGTCTATCCTGTGTTGCTTGCAGATAAGGGTGCCCCGCCTCCATCTCCCGATTCCGACGAGTAGCATCGTCGTGGCTGCTTTTCTTTATTTATTGTTTTCTTGCCTGTGTGTAGTCATTGTTGGCTTTGTAGTTGGAGTTGTTGTGGTTGTTTGTATTTGTTGTGGTTGTTTGAAGTGTTAGATGTTGTTATTTACATGCTTTCCTAGTCGTGATTCATGTATTGTTTGCACTACTTGTATTGCGACGATTTTGTTTAATGGAATGCATGTTGTTTGTCCTTGGAGTTGTGTTGTGCTGTTTTTGTGTGGATGGATTATGTGACGTAGAATCTGACAAGTTGCATCCTCTGTTTAATGTAGGGATGCCTCCTAAGGGTTCAAAGTCTTCGGGCCGTCTCTCTTTGATTGAGTCACTTGCGGGTTCCTCCCTTGAGCGATAGCCGATCGGATACAAGGGAGGACACCTATGGCTCCCAGTCATGCCCTCGGTTCTGAGCGGAGCCGTGCAACTTCGTCGCCGCCTCGATAGGTTTGAGCAGATGATGCTTTTGATGCAGCAGCAGAAGATGCACCAGCAGCAGCAGGAGTTCCTCTCTTCCATGGCTGCATCTTCAGTCAGTAGGGGAGACTCCAACTGTTTCACCTATGCCTCCATCCGGGAGCGCCAGTGAGCGGCACTTTTGAACGATTCCAGCGCTTGCGACCTCCTACTTTTACGGGTTCTCATAGACCCAAGGAGGCCGAGTATTGGATCGACCGCATCTCTAAGATGCCGAGACCGCTGCCTGTTCGAGGTTGAGCAGGTTGAGCTTGCCTCCTTCATGTTTGAGAAGGAGGCCGATCTGTGGTGGGACAGTGTTCTTCGCCCTTGTCGAGGAAGGTTTTGAGTGGTCGTGGCGGGCGTTTGAGGCGCGCTTCCATGAGAAGTATTTCGGCGACGTAACGACATGAGAAGGAGAGTGAGTTCCTTCGCCTCCACCGGGGAGGGTTGTCGGTGACGAAGTATGAGAACCAGTTCACTGAGCTGGGTCGGTATGTTCCTTTGATCTGGGCGATCAACCGATGAGGATGCGGCGTTTCTCGGAGGGATGAGACCCGAGATCCGATCGAAGATTTGCTTGCTAGCATTTCTTCTTATGCGGAGCTGGTGAGCATGTCCTTGCGAGCAGAGCGGGCGGGATAGGTCATCCCGCATGCGAGCACCGATGGTTCCTAGGCCGCGATTGGACTTTTCAGGGTGCACCTTTCCTCGATAAGAGGCCGCGAGCGATTCTCCTCCTTGGCTTCGCGCGCCCGCTCGAGATGAGAGCTCATGTTTCTTGTTCTTATTGTGGGAAGGCGGGGCATTTGGACCGTTTTTGCTTCTCCGTACGCGAGCCGGTGGTTTTACTCCACCGTAGAGGATTAGCCGTCCGATGCCTCGGGTGATTTCTCCTCCACCTCTTCGATCGGCGCCAGCTCATCCATCCTTCGGACCTGCAGTTCAGCTTCAGGCCACCTCGGTGGCCCATGGTTCCTCCGCCGAATCATCGCCAGGAGGCTCGAGTTCATGCGCTTTTAGCTGAAGCGCCTATGTCTGACTTAGTGCCGAGGTCCTTCGAGGTGACAGCGCACATTGAAGGTATTCCCGTTTCTATGTTAGTGGATACAGGGTCCACTACTTCTCTTATATCTTATGCGGCAGTTAGGTGTTTGGGTTTGAGATCTGTTCCTATGCAAGGAGTGACGCTTACTACCGCTACGGGGATTTCCTCTGCTTTGGGCAAGCGTTGTTTGGATCATTTGGTCGATCTGGGAAGTGGATCGATCCGTGTTGATTTCTTAGTCGCACTGCTTTATCACTATGATGTTATTATGGGTATGGATTGGCTCACGAGGATGCGAGTTGAGATTGATTGTGAAGCTAGATCAGTGACGATCCATGGACCTGAGGGCGAGACTGTTACTTTCCCAGTTCAGGTCAGTTACCCTCTTCGTATTGATTATTAATCTTCTCTGTTGGAGAGTATGGCTGAATCAGCGTTAATTAGTACGCCGGTAGTTCGGGAATTTGAAGATGTGTTTGAGTCGATTCCTGGATTACCTCCTCAGCGTGAGATCGATTTTGTTATCGATCTTATGCCTGGTGCGGCGCCCATGTCATTACCCAACTATCGTATGCCTCCGAGTGAAATGGAGGAGTTGAGGAAGCAAATAGATGGTTTGCTAGATTTGGGTTTTATTCGGCCTAGTGTGTCTCCTTGGAGAGCACCTGTTCTGTTTGTGAAGAAGAAGGATGGTTCCTTGCGATTGTGTATTGATTATCGCAGTTGATGGTAATCGTGAAGAATAAGTACCATTTGCCCAGGATTGATGATCTGTTTGATCAATTGAAGGGGTCGCGGTACTTTTCGAAGGTTGATCTGCGATCGAGGTATCATCAGTTGAGAGTCAGAGAAGAGGACGTGCAGAAGATCGCTTTTCGGACTAGCTTCGGTCATTATGAGTTCCTTGTGATGTCGTTCGGTCTTACGAACGCACCGGTTCATGGATCTGATGAACAGGGTGTTTCGGCCATTCTTGTTCCGATTCGTCATTGTCTTTATTGATGACATCTTGATTTATTCGGCGAGGAAGAACACGAGGAGCACTTAAGAGCGGTTTTGGATACTCTCGGGAAGAATCAACTTTTTGCGCAATTCAAGAAGTATGATTTCCGGAAAGAGGAAGTCAAGTTCTGGGACATGTGGTGTCCAAGGAAGGGATAGCGTCGATCTTGCCAAGGTAGGTGCAGTGCAGGACTGGAAGCGTTTAGTTACTGAGGTAAGGAGTTTTCGGGTCTTGCAGGCTATTATCGCGCTTCATTCAAGACTTCTCGAAGATTGCCGGACCGTTGTCGCAGCGACATGGAAGGATTTGAAGTTTACTTGGAATGAGCGGCGGAGTTAGCTTTTCAGAGTGAAGGACAAGTTGACGTCCGCCCCTGTGCTAGTATTGCGAGCAAGGGGTTAAGTATATTATTTATAGACGCCTCTTGCGTTGGTCTAGGTTGTGTCCTTATGTAGAAGGACGGGGTGATTGCTTATGCTTCGCGTTAGTTGAGGAAACACGAAGAGAATTACTCTACGCACGACCAGAGTTAGCTGTCATATTCGCATTAAAGCTTTGGAGACATTACCTCTATGGTGAGGAGTTCGAGCTCTTTTGGCCACAAGAGCCTTAAGTATATTTTCACGCAGCGTGATTTGAATATGAGGCAGCGCCGATGGATGAAAACATTGAAGGACTTTAAGTTCGATGTTTCTTACTATCCGGGCAAGGCGAACCTTGTGGCAGATGCGTTTAGTCGCAAGAAGGCTATTGAGTTTGCGGCTCAGCTGATGATAGCCGAGTGGGATATGTTGGAGTTTGTGCGCAATTTTGAGCGAAGCTTACGGTGGTTGAGCCGTATGAGATTATCGCACACATTCGTGTACAGCCCCTTATCGACGAGAGGATCGTTGCAGCTCAGGCAGATGATGAGCTTTTGGTGAAGATGAGGCAGCGGGTTGATATAGATGAGAACTCCGACTGGAGTGTTAGTTCTGATGGGGGCCTACGATTTCGTGGTCGGTTATGTGTTCCTGACATCCCTGACTTGACACGAGAGGTTCTCGAGTTAGCCCATAGTTCTAAACTTGCGATGCATCCAGGTAGCACGAAGATGTATCAGGATATGAGAAGATCTTATCGGTGGGACAATATGAAGGTCCAGATTGCTGAATTTGTTTCTCATTGTCTCACGTGCCAGCAGGTCAAGGCAGAGCATCACCGACCTCCTGGGTTGCTGCAGCCCATGCCCATAGCTGAATGGAAGTGGGACTTCATCTCTATGGATTTTATTTCTTGGTTTCCGAGAACGAGGAAGGGATATGACTCTATTTGGGTGACCGTCGACTGATTAACGAAGTCGGCTTATTTCTTACCGATCGAAGTCACTAACTCTGCAGACGAGTTGGTTAGGTTGTATATCAAGGAGATAGTGCGTCTGCATGGAGTTCCTCTGGAGATTGTGTCTAATAGAGACACACGTTTTACATTTATCTTCTGGACTCGTATCCAGGAAGCGATGGGTGTGAAACTGAAGTTCAACACCGTGTTTCATCCGTAAGCAGATGGGTAGACGGAGCGCGTGAATCGAGTCTGGAAGATATGTTGTGAGCTTGTGTTTTGAATTTCAAGGACGGTTAGGATGATTGTCTTGATGTACGAGTTCACGTATAATAACGTTTCTAGGCGAGTATCGTCATTGCTCACTATGAGGTGTTGTATGGTCGCCCGTGCGAGCACCACATTGTTGGGCGAAATTGGTGAGCGTAGTTTGCTTGGCCCGGAGTTGGTGCGGGGACTTGAGAGAAAGTTGACATCATTCGCGTCGACTTCTAACAGTGCGGCAGAAGAGTTATTCTGATACGAGGCGTCGACCGCTTGAGTTTGAGGTTGGATACCATGTATTTCCGAAGGTCTCTCCTATGAAGGGAGTTTTGCGGTTCGGTAAGAAGGGAAGGCTCGCGAGATTTATTGGTCCATTTCAAGTTACGGATCGAGTGGGAGTGGTAGCATACCGCCTTGCTTTGCCCACACCTCTTGTGGGCGTGCATAACGTATTTCATGTTTCTATGTTGAAGAAGTACGTTCCTGATCTTATCAGTTGGGAGCAAGTGCAGTTGAGTGAGGATGCCACTTATGTACTGCGACCGACGCGTATTCTCGACAGGAAGGAGCAGGTATTGCGTAGCAAGGTTATCCCTCTTGTGAAGGTGCTATGGACGCATCATGGTGTGGAAGAGGCTACTTGGGAATCTGAAGCTGAGGTCAGGAAGACCTACCCTCTGATCCTTGAAGATTATATGAAGGTATGAATTTCGAGGACGAAATTTTCTTTAAGGGGGGTAGATTGTAATGACCCTGAAAATTTTGTGCTAATCTTTCCTTAGTAGTTGTTTTTGGGGTAATTAGCGCTATACTCGATTGCTTGTGAAATCTGCATCAATCACTTTAAATTCGATCTGCATGACTCAAAACTTGTAGATTAGTTAGCGCTATGTTACTCTGAAATCTGGGATCCATCGCTAAATCCAGTTGTTCTGGGGAATTTTTGGAAGTTCTGGATCGGACCTGGACCGCGCGTCGAAAGTCCGATTGCGATGATCTTAGGCTGTTGCGGTCACCATGTTGGGCTTGACCATCACCTCGAAAATCAAGTCCATGTGATGTTCTGGGTCGATTTGATTGAGTTCGGAGTGAAGAGTGTGAGAACGGTTGGAAATTTATTAAGCTTTTATGAAATCTGAGTCGTGTCGCTTGCGCGATGATTTTAAGCTATCTGACCGTTGGATTCTGACCCAATTTCACCCTCTGATCAGGGAAGGTGGCCCAGGCATGTCCTTGTGCTTGTGGACCTGATCGAGATTCTGTGACCGTTGAATTGAGTGTGGTCCGCCACGGCTGATCTGAAGAGCCGGTCGGTATGAAAACTCAGCCTGACCTAGATCCATGGTCAGTGAGCTTAAGTTCGACCTTTCGTGGTTTTAGGCCCACCAGAAGTGCTTCGTTGGATCGTGAGAGGCTGGTTTTGGTTATACCCTAAGTATACCTTGGCCCTGGGGTTATTTTCATCAATATTAGGCCTATTTATAGTCCTTAAACCCTAGCTCTCTTTTCCATACGAATTTTCTCTAACCCTAGCTTGGAAAGAGAGTGGAAAAGAGAGAGAAAGTGAGAGAGAAGTTGGTGAATCATCTTGGATTCTTTCCGGTTCTTCTTCATCCTTGAACCTTCACTTTGAATCGTTATTCTGACGATTCTGAGTCCATCTTGGGGTAAGTTAACCTAACCCTAATCTATGTTAGAGCTTAGATTAGTCTTGGTGTTGTTGTATCTCATTTCTATCCTTGTTTTAGGGTATTCTATCGCCGTTGACGAAGACAACTCGTCTAAATCAGTTCGGTGTTTCTTTTCTGGCTTAAGGTGCGGACTTTAAGTGTATAGGTTATGGTTTTCAAGGCTTTCAATGCCAGTTAATGATTTATTCTTCTTTCCTTGCTTAAGGTGTGAACTTTAAGTGTGTTGCGTTCCTGATATGCATGTGTTATATTGAGATTTATGTATTCTATGTGTATGTATAAAGTACTGTATACGTATAAAATATGCACTTGTGTTTGCCATGATTATTTGTCATGTATGTATGCTAGATGTATGTATGACAACTCCTTGGTAAAAGGAATTATCCAAATGCTTATTTTTCAACATACGTCATGTATGTTGTATCATGTATTCTAAGTGTTTGTAGAAATGTCTGAATGATCTAAAGTGTAACTTATTACACTAATTGCGGGTGTTGAGAAGTGATTCTCAACACTCCTATTGATGTGTATGATTTCCTTCTTGCTAGTTACATTCCATGTCGTTTAAATTCAAGCATTACTTATGCTTACATTTATGTTAAGTTGACATTCTTTAGATGCTTGAGTACCACTTGATTTAAGTTGTTGTTCCATTACTGTTCTACATTCAATATGAATATCTGTTGTAGTGGAATGTGTGTGGGACTATGGAGTAGTCCAGGAAATCGGTAATCGGCCTTGAGTTCGTGGCTGAGATTGCTTTCGCCACGTAGGACATGATTAGACGAACCTGAGTCGTATTAGAGTTGTCGGCGGTGGTTTGGCCACGCGGAATGTTTGCGCACTCTATGTCGTTCAACCCAACGTGCGCTCGTGCTAGTCGAGTTCGTCAAGTAACCCGATTGTCCGATGTATGTTCACCAGGTATGGATGCTGTTGTATGAAGAACTTACCACTGAAATCCTATTAACCATGGTACTTGATCCACTAAGCTCATGGGCTCGACATGGTGGTATGGGATACCGTGTTCTAGCTGTCAGCCTCTGCAGGACGAGCCTCCCGTAGTGATCGTGAGCAACCAAACTCGTGATCCGATTATGGTGGTATGAGACACTATATTCGTCTTTGTCGGCCTACATTGATTGGTGGAGCCCTTTGTAGTGACCTCGAGCATCCTGGCTACCGCAATGAGGTGACAAGCCGAACGTAATAAAGGTAGTCGAAAGGCTTTCATTGATTGGTGATCGAGCCCTTTGCTACGACCAAAAAGGGATATGGAATCCGTATCCAAGACTGTCTAGGGTATGACCCTATAATGGATCGTTGTTTGGATGGTGACATGAGGAAGGTATCTTAGCTTCCCAAGTCTGATGTATGAATAAGCCTAATTAAAGACTCGACTAACATCATATTCATGCAACGCATTTGCATGTGCTTTGTAGATCGATGGCGCACTTTGAGGCGATGCCATGCGTAACGTAAGATGAAGACGCTGAGGGTGTATGCGTGAGAGCACGCATCATTTTACATACATCCTTGCATTAACAAGAGTCCACTTAGGACTTATTTAATTGTTCAGCTTTATCATTCTGCTTGATTGAATTGATAACAGTTAACCAGTGCCTTATTGTTCCACTGGGTTGATCACTCACTCCCACAAACGGAGAGAGGAAGATGGGTCGAGGGAGCCTGGTGGAAGGATTCGAAGCGGTGTTGAGTGAGCCAATGTGGTTCGATGTCAAGATCCAAAATGGTCTCCGGGATCCGAGACCTCCGAACTTTTTTGAGGGGGAGAAAGCTCAAAGGAATAGCCCAGCTTCAAAACGTATGAGCGCGCTAGCGCGTTTTACCTTAGTAATAAGCTTTTCAGCAGCCAGCAAGCAACAGCTGCGCATACGCTGAAAAATGTATGAGCGGCTATTGCTTACTTACATCAAAGCTTATTACTAAGGTAAAACGCGCTAGCACGCCTGAATTGATAGTCGAGACTAGCAACCAACAAGCAGTTGAAAGATGCTTATGACTATTTATTAAAAGAAAAGGCCAATAGGTTTTACTAATAGGCTTTTCAGCCAGTAAGCAATGGCTGCTTCAAAGCCGTTGGGTGCTAACGTGCCGAAATTGATAGTCGTTTTGAAGCTAGGTCAGGTCTGGTTGTTATCAGCAGGTGATGTTTTGATCGGTTAATCATTTCATAAGGCTTGAACATAAGTGAATGAATTCCACTGCAATTACAATCCAATGCTTTTGTGTCGTGTTCTATCTCGCTCGACAATAGCAATTGTGTTTAGTTCCTGCTTTGAGTCAAAAAATACTGGACTTCCTGCTCTGACGAGTCCGTCCTTCAACAAGAAACTTCCTAGCCGGAGTTTCGAGATATTCTTTGGCTATTTTAGGAAGATTGGCTAAAAATGGTTTGGTTTCTAGGAAGCGGCCCGTCAGGCTTTCGAGTTGGAACAAGAAGCAAGCAGAACCAGAACCGGAAAGACCTTTTCGAGTCCGGCCGAACACCAGCCGTCAAGCTGTTCGTGTTTTGAGTTCCAGGTCTTTTTTTTGACTCTTTCAAACCACAGCCGAAACCTGTTTCTAGTTTCAAGGCTCTGTGAAAGAATTCAGATTTTGTTCATTCGATGATTCGGGAAGACCCGGGATTACAAATAGTTAGGCCTAATTGAGGCCATACAAGGAATGTAGTACAGGCCATTCTTGGCAACTGTACATACAGTAGTACAAGCCATACATGGCAACTATAGTACAATACAATTCAATGAAAGAATGACTCAAAATACAAGCACATGCATATTCATACTCCCCGGAGAGTAGAGATCAATCATCGAGAGCTTGCTAGTGAAGAATGAGTGCTTCTGTCGACAGAGGGCTTTTGTGAAGAAAAAGCGACTTGTTCATCAGTAGAAATGTGTGAATCAAGTATAAAACCACACTTCTTTTTCCCGAATTCAGTGGCAGTCATATCTATATGCTTGGTTCTTTCATTAAAAACAGGATTTGCAGCTATATTTTTTGCGACAAACAAAATCGGAGATGATAAGGATGAGATCAGACATAAGAGACTTTATCCACGTGACCTCGCTTGCTGTTGAGGCCATAGCTCTTTATTCTGCTTCTGTACTCGATCTTGAGACAGTAGCTTGTTTCTGACTTTTCTAAGAGATAAGACTGTGACCTAAGAAGACACAGAATCCCGATGTATACTTTCGGTCATCTGAACATCCGGCCGCGTCTGAATAACACGATAGCTCCGGATGTTGACATGAATGAGGATTCCTTTACCTGGAGAAAGCCCTCCTCCCTCAGTATCCTGTATGCTGCATCTGACGTGAGGTTTCCTCGGTTTCTGCATGAACTGACTAACAATACCAACAGCATAGGCTATGTATGTCAGGTCTTGTCATAGTCAGGTAGATTAGACTTCCGACTAATCGTCTATACATGGAAGGATCCTCCTGCAGTTCTCCTTCATCAATTGAGAACTTATGATTCCGGAGTCTCAGCTGGTTTGCAAGCAGTTAGACCAGTTCGAGAGAGAAGGTCTATTGCATATTTGCATTGAGATAGGACTATACCGACTGAGATACCTCACAAGGAAATACTGGAGTCTGCCAAGGTCTTTCATGTCGAATAGACTTGTAGATGAGATTGAAGACCTTTATTGAAAGGCTTTCTGATCATATCAGGTAATTACAATATAATTTACATAAAAACAGAGAACAGCGAGACCTGATGCGGATTGCTTGACAAACAAGGAGTAGTCATTTAGACTTCTCTTCAATCCCATCTTTTCTACAGCCGTGCTGAACCGATCGAACTCAAACGTCGGCGCTTGCTTTAAGCCATATCAATTTCTGTCATTTGCAGACGGTTTCTTTGGGTCTGAGAATCCTGGAGGAAGCTCCATGTATAGCTCCATAATAAAAAACTGCCATGAATTACACACACGCAAGTAGTGGCTCGGCTAGAGGACTACAGAAGCCGGAGCCTATGCACTACCGAAGAATGGACCTGATAGAATCAATCGATTGCATAAGATATGCCAAAACCACTTACTGGTCTTTCCGAACAGCATAAAGAAAAAAAAAGAAGTCAACAAGTAGACTCGGAAAGAAAAGAGATAGTGAAACCCTCTCCTTAAACAGTCGAGTGTCCTACCTAATTCAATGATTAGAATAATGGAGAAGGGAGAGGTCTTCCAAAAAACCTATACTCCCACTTCTCCGAGTGAGATTTCGCAACAAGGGTGGGCCATAAAGTAAAGAAGAGTGAGCGCTCACTCTTTCTTTATGGGGAGAACCGCATCTATTCAAAGGAAATGTTTCGGCCTGCAGGAGAGGCATCTGGCTTTCTTACTGACTTTCCTACTGACTGAATCAGTTGAAGGAGGTTTCTACAGGAAGAGTTGCGACTCAGCGTCGGGGCGGGCGGGGGTTCATGACGAGTGGGCATGAACTGTAACCAAACAAACAAAAGTGAGCCAACCACGAATTCCTGAACCGTAAAGGGAACCACCCTGTAAAGTAAAGAGCCTCGCCTAAAGGACCGGACCCAATCGTCGGAGCTGAGAACAAGATCGAAAGCGCTACTTCTGCATGAAAGTGGTCAGGTCGCTTAGGTCCGGAAGAGATAGGAGTGGCTACAGTGGTTGCTCGAAATCTGTCAAATACGAGCCCTCTAACTTCTTTCTCTATTCAATCCACGGCCTACCTCGATACACCTGTGTCACAACGGCTGATCTTTTGAGTGAGTTGTGGAAGCCGGAGCATTGGTCAAGAGAGAGAAAGAAGAGGAACTAAAGATCGAGAAAGTCACATTAGCTACACCAGACCAGACACACCTTTTTTGGTTCTCCTATTTCTTGACTGACCGGATCAGTCACCCCTCACCCAACTAAGAAATTTCTGAGCAGTTCCCCTCACCTCACCTATAAAGAAAGGGGCAGAGGCAGAGCTCACCCTTTCATTTAACCCGCTCCTAGTAGGAGAACATAGTACTAGGACTTACTAGATTAAACACCGGTAATTGATTGGTGAAGGGTGAAGAGAGTATTGACGCCTTAGGTAGCTGCTATCTATCGGATCTTTTCTAAGAGGTTAGGTGGTTGAGTCGAAGCGGAGAAGGAGACTAAGTCATCGGTCGTGCCGGGATTGATTTCCTACTTCCAGCTGAATGAGGGCCACACAGCCGTCAACCCGGCTGGAAGTGCTTTCTTTAGCCTAATGGCTCCTGGTCTTTCGTTCGCTATTCGAATGTCTGGACCAGTAGAAATGTACGAAAGGTGGTCTTGTCCTTTCCTTTCCAACTAGTAGCTAGTAGCTCCGTCGTTGATCTCTCCTCTTCCCGGCCGGCTGTGACTCGTATGTCCAGACAACGACTCTCGATTCCTAACGAACCCATAGATTCTTCTACCATTCGACCAGATCTTCGTTATTGTATTATAATTATCCGACCTCGAGCAATCCTTCTGGTCGGGATCGTGGTCCGTCGGCTGGTCCTTGTTTGGTCATAAGGAGAATCGTTCTTATTAGGTCAGGGGCGGCCGGCCCGGGGGTTACCCGCGATTGGTAATGGCACAACCAGAAGAGGGGTAGGGGAGACAAGGTTACGCGCTGGGTAGCGCAGCGCATCTGTTTCGGGTACAGAGGCGACGAGGACCCGGCCACCCAACCCAGCAGGGCAGGGGTGGGCCGGCCATAGGTTCGAATCCTGCCACCTTTCTTGTGGATCATCCTGTGGTTACCGGATGATGGGAATAACAAAGCAGATGGAAATGAGCACGAAATGTCAATAAATGAATTGTCTCATTATTCGTTATTTCCGGGTCTTTTCGTTGCATTCACTTACAACAAGAAACAACCACCAGCGTTTGGTGCAGCACCCGCATTTTGGTGCATTCTTCTTCCTTTCCTTGGTCTTTCGTTCCGTCATATTCCTAATAACTTATCCAATTACAACGTATTAACCGCTAATGCACCTTTCTTTTATCAAATCTCAGGGACATGGTCTAATCATGAGGGTAGTATTTTATCATGGTGTCGGATCCCAAGTTTTTATGGATTCCTTCTTTGTTACCGGGGTCGACCCCAAAGCCATAATGTCTCAAAACGAGGAGGCCATAGAGAAACTCTTTTTTGTTCCTTTGTCTCGAACTTCGTGAAGAACTCCATTCTATCTCTCCCTCGTTACGAACAAAAAAGTGGGGCTGCGCCCCAGTTGTACACTCCCTTCGTTCTACGAACCCTTGTTGATTCTGAACTTCGTTCGCGAAGGAACCGGACTTTTGACGGGCCAGCCCTTTTTTATGCGCCGCTTTACCCTGGAAGGAAAATGAGCTTTGCTCCCCTTACTAATAGGGGCGCTAGGCGCTCCCGTGGTTCGCGAGAAGGAAAAAGGACTCATCTTTTGTTGCATCTGGCACGAGATGAAAAAGAGAGAGCTTCGTCTATCGATGAACAGCGGATTGACTCCGCTGTTGGCATTGCTTTGTTTTTCTCTCCTTTCCTATCAGCGAGTTCCGATCCTTTTGTTCGAAATTTCTTCGTTCGTACCGAACCGCTTGCAGAATCAAATCCTGTTCCACAAGATCCTATATCAGGTATACATCCTCCTCGCATTTATGTCGGAGATGTCGCTAGTGCTATGGGCTTTGGCTTTTATAGATAAAAAATGATGAATGGGATTGTGGCACTCCACTTGTCGCCAATGCGGAAGGATGCTGCCAAAAAGAATGGAACGCTGCTTCGCTCTGCTGGATGTGTCGGATGCCGTATAACAAGCGAGCTCTTTACCCTCAAATTTAAACATGTGGGCACAAAATGCTATCCTGCTCTATTGTTGCGTAGCAATAGAAGCCTACTCATGCTACTTCGGCGGCACTTTTTCGCCTTCTCTTCGCTCTGGACGGGAGCGCTAATGGACACGGGGAGGGAGCAAGCGAAGCGTGTCGTTCGTAATGGAAAGAAAGATACCACTACTTCGCCTCTTTGTTGGACCGCCAGCGTGAACATCTTCCTGCATCAACTCGATATGAACATTCAGAGGCAACAAAATTGAGGAGAAATTGGTCAGATATGCAGATGATTTACTATTTGCTATTAAGCAGCGGCCGGAGTCAGAAAGGATTTACCAAAGCTTCCAACAGATGTTTAAAGCATTGTTAGTAGAGCTCAAACTTGAATCAACTAGCCTTGAACTCATTCGAGGAATCAGTAATCTAAACAACACTTTAGTATGAGGAAGCACACTTTAAGCCATTGACTTAGAAGGACGATTAAGACTCAAAGCACCCTCGCTTTAAGAAGAAAATCCACGCCTATATACAAGAATAAATTCACAATTATATTAAGGAAAAAGAGGAAATCATGCTCAATATCTTCCTGACTCCTAAAATCAAAACTTATATAGCCTTATCCTGTCGTTGTATCAACGAAAAAGATGTAATTGCCTACTTTACACATCTCGTTCAAACACCATTCCAACACCTTCTCAAAAAGCAGAAGATAAGGATCCCAAAGGGGAACACAGAGAACATCCAAAAAAAGGAGATGATCAGTAACCTTCAAAAGTTTCGGAAGAAAGAGAAAAAAGAACCATTTCTCAAACGAGAACGAAAGGCGATCAAGGAGCTGAAAAACGCTTATTACGTAAAACGCGCGTTGGCCTTTGACGTCATAATCGTTTTTCAGCAAACTGACGGACTCTAACGGGCCTTATATAAGGGGGCGCGTCACGTTTTTCAGCTTGCTGTTCTCCCATACGCTATTGGCTTTATTTGTCTTTTCCTTATTCCCTTGGCTTGAAGTCGAGGGTAGATGTGATACCTCCTGTCAGTCACCTTCGTTCCGTCAAGGAAGGCTGAACATAGGAACTACTAGTCGAGTATAGATGTGATACGTCCTGTCAGTCACCTTCGTTCCGTCGTTGTGTTTTTTTGTTATGTCAGTTTAGTCCCACATCGGTTGTGAATAACTTTTGCACTTGGCTGCTCCTCTATATAAAGGAGTCAGGCCCCTTGTTGTATTCATTCTCTCATAGTGAGAAGTTAGCCCTTTATATTTCACTTTTTTATTGAAGAGAATCACATGTTGTGTGTTCTCAAGTTTTTCATGGTATCAGAGCAGGTTGTGACCTAGCTCTTCCTCTTACCTGTTGGTGGCTGTGTGCGGTGGTGGTGCAAATCAATATTCGCTCCTCATTCTAGGTATTCTTCTTCTGCTTTCTCATTTTCTTCTTTCCTCCTTTCCTTCCTTTTTGATAAGTTGTTGCTCTCTTATTTTCTTGATTCCGTCTGACGTATGCTCTGTGCCTTGCCGTTTTCTCGGATCTTGGCACATCAGAAAGATTGATTCAATCTTATCTTTGGTTCTTGGCTTGAGTTGAAACAACTCTAACCTACGCAAATCCTTCTTGATCCTCAAAACCCTTACTCCTCTTTCTCTCCTACTTATTCTTCTGAAAATCAGTTTCTTCTTTGTTATGTCTACTTCTAGCTCTTTTGCACCGATGGGGACAACAGAGAACCCCTTTGGAACTCAACCAGCCATGACCCATATGGTCTCTACTTCTGAGAATCCCGGGCTTCAGATCGTTCCAGCCCGACTAAATGGAAGTAACTACCTCCAATGGGCTAGATCGGTCCGGCTTTTCCTTGGAGGGAAGATGAAGTAATGATATGTTGATGGATCAATTTCACAGCCATCTCCAACACCGATATGCTGAATGGAGCGCTAACAATGAAATGGTTATGTCATTGCTAATAAACTCTATGGAGCCAGACATCCATCCGCTCGAGTCTCATGTTTCTGAACTCGGCAAAACGAATTTGGGATCATGTCGCACAGCTGTATACAAAAAGCCATGATTCCCGAATTTCTCAGTTGAAGCAGCACCTTGCTATGTTTAAGCAAGGGGATCTTTCTGTTACATCATACTACAATGCATTGATGACCGCGTGGGAAGAGCTGGCTTTCTATCAACCCATTCCAGTGTGTACATGCGCAATGACTTGTAGATGCGGGATATATGAACAACTTGTTGCTCAGAGGGAAAAGGATTCAATCAGCCGCTTAGGAGGAGGGTCGGTCAAATCATCCGCAGGTGCATAAACTGCTTGAATGGAAGAAGGAAGTTATAGATACAAGGAGGAAGATATATTGGTTGGTTACCTGATTGATGAACAAACAGAGTTTGCGGAAGCAACTGAGGAAGGAAGTACCACTGATTTGAATGAAGGGCAGTCAAAAGTTGCATTGAGAAGTAGTCGGCACTGGCACTGTAGAGAGAGGGTTTCGAGGCAGCTGAAAAACGTGACGCGCCCCCCGTCATCTAGTATGACAACCCTAAAGTACAGTGATGGCGCACAATGGCTTTGAAGCTGGCTCGCCTTTCTAATAGATTCATAGTCTATAATTAGATAGAAGTATATGTAATTAGCTAGATCATCTGAAGCATGAACAAAAGAACCTTTCTTCCGAAGGCCTAGCAAGTTAAGCGAGTTCCTTTTTTTATGGTCAAAGGCAGTCCTTTTCTTTCCCCGGACCGATGACTTGGTTGTTCAGTACTGCTAACTATTATAGAAGGATGCCGTCCCCCCAGGACTACCAATAGCTTCGGTTGTTGAATATCGTGCAAGTTAGGTTGTGGTTGTATTGGCTGCAAGCGGAATGTAAGCGCTGTAGGTGTGTGTTGACCATGAACTCTTGCATCATGTAATGTCGTATGTGTAACGACCTTGGAATTTTTGTGCTAATCTTTCCTTAAGTAGTTGTTTTGGGGTAATTAGCACTTTACTCGATTGCTTGTGGAATCCGCATCAATCACTTTAAATTGTATCTGCATGGCTCTAAACGTGTAGATTAGTGAGCGCTACGTTACTCTGAAATCTGGGATCCATCGCTAATTCCAGTTGTTCTGGAGAATTTTTGGAAGATCTGGATCGGACCTGGACCGCGCGTCGAAAGTCCGATGGCGATGATCTTAGGCTGTTGCGGTCACCGAGTTGGGCTTGATCTTCACCTCGAAAATTAAGTCGATCCGATGTTCTGGGTCGATTTGATTGAGTTCGGAGTGAAGAGTGTGAGAACGGTTGGAATTTATTAAGCTTTTATTGAAATCTGAGTCGTGTCGCTTGCGCGACGATTTTAAGCATTCTGACCATTGGATTTTGACCCAATTTCACCCTCTGATCAGGATAGTTGGCCCAGGCATATCCTAGTGCTTGTGGACCTGATCGAGTTTCTGTGACCGTTGAATTGAGTGTGGTCCGCCATGGCTGATCTGAAGAGCCGGTCGGTATGAAAACTCAGCTTGACCTAGATCCATGGTCAAGGAGCTTAAGTCCGACCTTTCGTGGTTATAGGCCCACCAGAAGTGCTTCGTTGGATCGAGCAAGGCTTACTTTGGTTATAACCTAAGTATACCTTGACCCTGGGGTTATTTTCATCAAATAAAGGCCTATTTATAGTCCTTAAACCCTAGCCCTCTTTTCCATACGATTTTCTTTAACCCTAGCTTGGAAAGAGAGTGGAAAAGAGAGAGAAAGTGAGAGAGATAAGTTGGTGAATCATCTTGATTTCTTCCTTGTTCTTCTTCATCTTCGAACCTTCACTTTGAATTGTTCTTCTGACGATTCTGAGTTCCTTTGGGGTAAGTTAACCTAACCCTAACCTGTGTTAGAGCTTAAATTAGTCTTGGTGTTGTTGTATCTCATTTCTATCCTTATTTTAGGGTATTCTAGTGCCGTTGACGAAGACAACTCGTCTAAATCAGCTCGGCGGTTCTTTCTTTGCTTAAGGTGAGGACTTTAAGTGTATAGGTTATGGTTTTCAAGGCTTTCAATCCCAGTTAGTGATTTATTCTTGTTATGGATGAGATTTCACATGCCAAATGTTATGTTTACATTGCTTTCCTGATATGCATGTGCTATATTGAGATTTGTGTATTCTAAGTGTATTTATAAAGTACCGTATACGTATAAAATATGCACTTGTGTTTGTCATGATTATTTGTCATGTATGTATGCTAGATGCATGTATGACAACTCCTTGGTAAAAGGAATTGTCTAAGTGCAGGTATTCCAACATACGTCATGTATGTTGTTCCATGTATGCTAAGTGTTTGTAGAAATGCATGAATGATCTAAGTGTAACTGATTACACTAATTGTGGGCGTTGAGAAGTGATTCTCAATACTCCTATTGATGCGCATGATTTCCTTTATGCAGTTACATTCCAAGTTATTTAAATTCAAGCATTACCTATGCTTACATGTATGTTAAGTTGTTATTTCTTCAAGTGATGATGTACCATGATTTGAGTTGTTGTTCCATTACTGTTTTACATTCCATATGAGTATCTGTAGTAGCGTAATGTGTTTAGGAATATGCCTTAGTCCAGGAAATCGGTAATTGACCCTATATGCATGGTTGAGATTGCTTTCGCCACGTCGGACGTATTAGACGAACCCGAGTCGTATTAGAGTTGCCGGCAGTGGTTTGGCCACGCGGAGTGTTTGCGCACTCCATGTCGCTCAATTCAACATGCGCTTGTGCTAGTCGAGTTCATCAAATAACCCGATTGTCCGATGTATGTTAACCATGTATGGACGCTACTGCTTGAATCTAGGATACCGAACTTACTAGTGAAATCCTGTTAACTATGGTACTTGATCCGCCAAGACTCATGAGCCGGACATGGTGGTATGGGACACCGTGGTCGAGCTGTCGGCCTACGCTAGGGTGACGAGCCTCCCCGTAGTGACCAATGAGCAACTAAACTCGTGAGCCGATTATGGTGGTATGGGACACTATATTCCTGCTGTCGGCCTACATTGATTGGTGACGAGCCTTTTGTAGTGACCTCGAGCATACCTGGTACCGCAAGGAGGTGACGAGCCGATCTGTGGTAGTAAGGGCATGAAAGGCGTGCATTGATTGGTGACGAGTCCTTTGCTACGACCTCAAATATATGATCGTATGATATGTCTAGGATTGACGACCCTAGTATGGATCATTGTTTGGATAGTGATATGAGGAAGGTATCTTAGCTTCCCAATCCTGTTGTGTGAAATGGACTAATAACAACTTGGTAATCATATCCATGCACCGCATTTGCATGTGCTTTGTAGATGTGGCACACTTTGAGGCGATGTCATGCGTAACGTAAGATGAAGACGCTGAGGGTGTACGTGTGAGGGCACGCATCATCTTGTATTCATCCTTGCATTAACAAGAGTACTTAGGATTTATTTAATTATCTTGCTTTATCATTACTGTTTGATTGAACTGAGAACATGTTAACCAGTGCCTTATTGTTCCACTGAGTTGATCACTCACTCCCACGTTTCTGGGGCGGTGTTACACACCCACCAGACTCTGTCTTAGGCTCTGATGTTGCAGATGTGGATGCGACGTCTGAGGCAGAGCGGGAGCTGGATGACGACGAGGCTGCCTTCTCCTATATGCAGTTTTCAGACGGGTTCTAGCGAGCCTCGGTCTGTTGCGCGGGATCTCTGGGATTATATTTTTGGAACTGAAATGATGTAAATTTGATACTTATAATTTTGTTAAATAACACTTTTACACGATCTGGTTGTATATGTAATTCAGGGATTTACACTTGTACACATTTTACTATAAGTCTTCCGCTTGCTTTATTCACTTGTCCCTGAATCATATCTGTGTTTTGGCTTAATCTATTCCATGTTTTATGCACTAATACAGTCAACATACATCCATCATTAAATATGTTGCATAAGTGATGTTTTGGAACTCGGGAGCTGAGTTATGCTCGACCCCCGAATTCCAGGGCATTACAGTATGTATGATAGAGATAAAGGTGGTGTGGTGATTGATCTCAATGCTAATGGTTATCCCCAGCAAGGTTCAACGAATGAATGAAGCTATGATCGTACTCGGATAGAGATGATGGTCTTCCTTTAATGTCTCCAAGCCGACCATACATAATAGAATAGATAGGCAAGGTAGCTAATAACAGTCTATTCTCGCCTATCGATAGATAGTAGGCTGCTTCCAAGCTCAAACCATTTTGAAACTGAATTGCTACTTTTTTTTCTTGTTATTGATAGAGTGGTATTCTCCGCCCCTGTCAAATAAAGTAGAGGGAGAGAACTGGAAGAGAGAAGGAAAAAGGGCAAAGGTAAGTCTAATGGGAGAAGTTGAAACATTGACTACCTTCGAGACTATCAAAATATAACCCCAGCGGTCTAACCCCCGGGGCGGACCCCAACCGAAAGACGCTAGACGGACTAACGGCAAGCGAGATAAAGAAAGCAGCTGGACTGCCTTGCCGCGGGAGAGTCTTTCTCCAATGAGAATAAAGACTGTTTTTTTTTTGGGCAAGACAAGAAAGGAACTCGCCCTTTGACACCAAGGGATAAGAGCAGATTGCTGGCGATGACTTGGTGAAGGGAATCTATGAGAGAAGGTTCTCGAACCGGGTTCCGACCGAATAGAGCGCGGAGCCCCATGATGAATTTATCCAGTTGAGGCATTATTGATTGAGAAAAAATGAATCCCTCCAGACAGAAAGAGACTCCTTCCTGTACGAGTAGTGAAGAACTAAACGAGTTGGTTGGTTGTTGACCAACGGAAAGCATGGGAGAAAGGAAAGAAAGATGCACAAATCTAAAAGGAGGAGTCAATGATGGAGACTAAACGCATTGACGGTGAGGTGTCAGAATACATAACACTATGGAATTTCAACGGTGCGTACGTTTCCAATCAGAAACCCATTTGAGCAACTCTTTACGAGCTCGATCATCGAATTTTTGATTTTCATCCCTATATAATTTATAATAATTAGATTGTCATTCTCTTATTTTGGCCTCCTTCAAAAAGGATAGATCCTTTTCGTCATCAATCTGAAGAGCCTTATAAAGGCTCTCAAGGTAGTTGTCTCTTCGCTGGTACCTATGGCCGACGTTGGCCAGGAATTGGAGTTCCGTTTTTATTTTCTCTCTCCTCGAGACGAGGTATTCGTGTGGAACTCCAATTTCGTCCGGCTCCGGAACCGGAGGTTGAGCATTCAGTTAGAGACGGCGATCGCTGGTTCGCCAGAGGAGAGGGTGTTGCCCGCATAATTGCAAAGCCCTCCTGCCCGCTGACTTACTGGCCACGTTACTGATAACCTAGGAACGAGCAAAGAATCAAGTTTGCCCCGACGACACTAGAACCTACGGGCGGGGCATTTTCGGGGAGTAGCCCGCTTCTTCAGAAACTTCCTGGCACATACATTAAGGGAGCCATTGAAAGGTGACTGAAACACCAGAAACGGGGACTACCCGAGCTAATGATAGAGGCAAGAACACTTTCCGGCCAGGTCCCATTGATTGATCATAACGATATCGTGGAAATGCTGCGCGGACCCATATATATAGGAACGGAAACAGAATCACCTTGATACTAAACCGGATCGAGCCCGGGATCTTCTTGGAAATGGGAAGATCTAGGATAGGCGGCCAACCTCCTGGAGAGAGCGATGTGCATGGACCAGGTGAGTAGGGATGCAGCTCCGTGGACCGCTCGTCGGGCCTGATAGGTGGTGGTATCACACCCTTCTCAAAGGAACCGTACGTGACACTCTCGCGTCATACGGCTCCGTCCCGGAATCTGGACCTCCCCTTTCCTTTGACCAACGGGTCCTCGAACCAACCTGTCCTCGCAGCTTCAAAACGTGACGCGTCCCCCCCCCGGTTCTGGTTCAGGAAAGGGTCAACGCAAGGATCTTACTTCGAAGCAATCTCTGGAGTTTGCCCTTATCCGAACGGGTCTTGCAATAAAATAGGATTTCATATTGAGCTCCAAATATACGCTATTGGGATGGGATGGCTCCTACAAGCTCTCCCCCCTAAGAACCGCACGTGCGAGTTCCCCCGCATACGGCTCAAGTGGCGAAGGCCCTTTACTTCGCGCTTGGTAAGCGCTTCGCTGTAGCCAAGCTTACTGCTAGCCTATCGGCTAGAGCCAAGCTTCGACCGCGACTGCTCGTCGCTTCTGGCCGCCTTATTCCGTCACCCGAGATCCAAGTCAGCACCGGCAAAGATCTATTGATTCCTCGCGGCCGGGCCGGCTTGGAAGCAAGCTACCGAAAGCTTCTGGCGACTCGCTTCTACGCCCGGCCCGCCGCCTATCCTATCGGCTTGGAAGCAAGCTACCTGTCGCCTATCTCACCCGGCACTTTGAAGGGTGAGCCTTCGCTTTTTGGATCGTCTTCTGCCCAATGCGGTACCCTCCCGTTTTTTGGTTCCCATCCCATTGGGTTTACCTTGTTCACAGGTTGACCCCATGGCAGCAAGAAAAGGCGATCTTGTGCTATACTCCGGTGATCTCTTGCCTACCGAGGCACGCAAACTCCCATCGTGGCCCAGATCACATTCCGTGAATCGAAAGGGGAAGCCTACTCATCCATCAGCTCCTCTCGTAGATGCGGTGCGGTTTTACGAAGCGTCTAAGCACAGTTCACTCGCGTTGATCAATCAAGAGTTTTGCTGCCACTCCTTAAGGTTACCTGTTGTATCATACACTTCTTGCATTGTTTCCCACGCTTCATACCCCCTTATTAAGGTAAAGGGCCAGGCATGGTGGGGTAGGAGCATCCAGTCGGCAATCTTTTTGGCCTGACCAAGAAGTCTTATGTCCTCCGAGTCGCACGGCGTTTTAACCGAAAGAACTTCTTGCGCAATTCATGCGTTTCTGTTATTATGACAAGAAATTTTTTCTGGATTTCCATTTCAAATTGTTCTCTGGACTTTTTATCAATATGAGGTGATCGTAACACAGTATATAAGACTCGTGATTCAGGCAATCCAATCTTCCGTGTGTAACGCGGAAGCCCCCAAAAATGGTTTAAAATGGGTGATCAAAAGATCGAATCACTATGCGTATCTTGGTGGTCGTTACTTTTGGTGGTCTTTCTGTTTTTCTTCCTCCTCTTCCTGTTCTATTGAGATTCAGCATCCAGCAGCGCCACGCCAGTTTAGAATGAGATGATAAGGGCTGACGGCTCCCCCCTCCCTTTCCCCCCTGGCCGTGCCACACTTCAGAAAGGCCCTAGGCGGTCCTGAACTTACTTGTGTGAGCCTACGCCTTCCCCCCCACTCCCATATCCCCCCGACCGACCAACCTGACGCCTTTCTCGAAAGAAGCATCTGGAAGTTTATAAGAGTCTTCGATGTACTTCTTTATACATCTTGGACCTTAGCCCTTTTTCCCTCAGATCAGATAAGAGGGTCCGGGCTTCTTCGATCTCCTCCTTAAGGCTCGCATGGGGATCCAAGTTGTCCGGTCTTTTCCATTCCATAATCTCTTCTATTATGGAGATGATGACTTCCTCGGTAGATCGATGATCCCCCTGTCCCGCTTCGGATAAGAGGCTTCTGATAGAAGCAGAAAGATCATTTTTAGTGAGAGCCAATTCGTAGAAGGCCCATATAGCCTGGTTTTGGAGTGGAGCTGTGTTGGTTCTCAACTGTTCCATGACCCAGGGCCCATAGCCCGGGTCCTCGTGATGTTGGCTCAGATAGGCCGAGAGCGCACGCTCCATCGCTTCCCGATCTGGATCCAGAACGTGCTCGGGAGCTCCCTCGGCGGGATGGGCTTCCTGATCGGGAATCGGCTCTGGCTCGGAGGAATCGCCCTCACCTTCACCCTCATCCTCCTCAGATGGGCTCTGGCTCGAAGAGGAAGAAATACCAGATTCATCATCACTGCTTTGGTCCTCCCCCATCGGATGTGAATAGGGGGGCACTGCCCGGATACGATGGGGGGGGCGGCGCATAGAAGAGAGAAACCAATCTTTCCCCAAAAGGGAAAGCCACTCTCGACCGTAATAGAAACAAATGAGAAATACAGATTGGAAGAAATCCATAATAAATGAAACATTATCTGGAATAAAGAATAGATTTTGAATCATGGGACTTGATCCTTCCTTTTCCTGGTCTTCTCAGCTGGAATCATAAATGGGTTGTCTCCCTCTACTTTGACTCTAACGCAAATGAAGTACACGCTAACTCTCCTCTCTTCTTAGTAGATATTGTTAGGTTACCAACCTTCCACAAGGAGAATTCCCTTATCCCTAGGCGGAAACCCCAAACCTCACCTCTGGAGCACACCAACCAATTACTTAAAAGTGGTTGGGGTAACCACATGGTCCCCCGTGGGCGTGTATTGGTCAACACATTCTGGGAACGAGAGAACCTCTCTCAAAATCCAACAAGTAAGAGATACTCATTGAACATCTTTGTGAACGCTCATGGTGTGCGGCAAGTGATGAACTTGCCCACCCCCTCGGACGGATCCGAGGTTGGTGCCCTTTCTTTCTTTATGCAAATAACTAGAGATTTTTCTCAATTGCTTTCTGTTAATTTTTCTTATAGTCACTGCTTATAGTTACTGAAAAGGAGTTTAAGTTTAGTGTGACGAAGTGCTTCCGTTCTGAAGCATGAGTGAAACGACTTGAACAGCTATATCTTGTGTTGTTTAGTCATCACGTTTATGAGATCTTTCTAATAATCTTCCTTACTCTTTTGAGTTGGGGTACCTTTTTATGATTGTTACTGTAAGTGAGTTTTCAGGAGAGTGTAGCGAGTGCTTCCTTTTCGAAGCACGAGTGAAAGGTTTGTACTGAGTCAACTTGGATATTTTGTGTATGTGATTCTGAAATGTCACTGAAAGTGACCTTAAGTGGAGTTACACGAAGTGCTTCCGTTGCGAAGCACGAGTGTAACATTTTGAACAGGAGTAGCTTGTGTTGGTTATTTTTTTGGTCAGTGCATCTGTTACTTTCCTTCCTTAATACCTCACTCCGTGTAGGCGCGAGTGTGTTAGTAGCTGGGTATTCGGAGTGAGGTTGTTTTGGGTGGGAGAGGGAGTGAGCTAGTACTTCGTTAAAGAAGCACGAGTGAAACGGTTTGTACTGAGCCGACGTTGGATATTTAGCAAATGGGTACGTGATTCTGAAACGTCGCTGAATCGGATCGTGTGCAGTGGAGACACTCCCACTTGAAATTGGTTGCAGTAGCAACGTAAGCAAGAGAAAGATTGCTCGTAAGACATCGTGACTACAACGGTAGTGCACGGAAAGCGCAATAGCGCGTTGTGGCTGTCGTGTCTCGAGTGGAGGATCGAGATCTACGTGATCGATCAGGGATCGCCACGAGTCACTGGTTCAGTGATAAGGGAGTGTCAATTGCTGACAAAGGAGAGAATCTCAAGTGAAGGCTGAAAAATGGCAGATCTGGGTAGCTCGTTGAGCGGGATTGAGAAACTCAGCAACAGTCACTATGGTTACTGGAAATCCTGTATGGAGTCTTATCTCCAAGGACAGGATCTATGGGAGACAGTCGCTGGTTCAGATGCTGATCCACCAGAAAACACTCCGGTGAACGCGGAAGCGTTGCGGAAGTGGAAAATCCGAGCTGAGCTGGGAAGGCGATGTTTGTTATCAAAGCATCGGTGCAGAAGGAACTGTTAGAGCACATTCGGGAAGCCAAGACTCCGAAAGAGGCTTGGGACTCGTTTGCTGCGCTATTTTCCCGAGCAAACGATGCTCGTCTACAACTCCTGGAAAATGAGATTGGCACACTAACGCAGGGAAGCATGCCAATCTCGCAGTATTTCATTTAAGTGAAAAATATATGTATATGTAACGAAATATCCCAGCAAGCTTAGGCTGAAAAGCCTATTAGTAAAACGCGCTAGCGCGCGCATACGTTTTTCAGCTGGATAACGAGTCCAAGATCAGCGAAACCCGGATGCGCAGGATAATCATCCGAGGATTGAGGCCAGAGTTCAGTGGCTTCATGGCAGCAGTTCGTGGGTGGCCGACACAGCCCACGTTGCTAGAATTAGAGAACCTCCTAATAAATCAAGAGTCTCTGGCTAGGCAGATGGCTGGACTCTCGATTAAGGAGAGTGAGGAGGCTCTTTTCTCTGGAAAAGGGAAGAAGAAGCCTCAATGTCGATCAGAAGAAGCAGCAGCAGTAGTAAGGCCGCAAGGAAGGAGGTAGTAGCGACAAGAAGAGGAATATTCAGAAGTTCCCACAAAACAGATCGCGAACACTGGCGTGTTACAGGTGTGGGAAGCCAGGTCACTTCGCTCGCAATTGCAGAGTGAAAGTTTCCCAAGGGAACGTTGCAGAAGTCGGTTCTCATGCTGAGAAAGACAGAGAAGAAAATGACGAGGACTGGAATGTAGATGCCTCGTTCACAGGGATTTCTTCTGTTAAGGACACAAAGCACGTTGCCTTGATGTCGATCGTCGAAAGTGGTTCCTCCAGTCAAGAAGAAATTGACGCGTGTCTGGCGTCTACGTCGAAGAAGGAGAAGATCGACTATAACACAGATTGGATAGTCGATTCGGGGTGCTCACATCACCTGACTGGTGATATGAGTAAGTTCATGAAGCTACAGAAGTACGAAGGAAGTGATGCGGTTGTGACCGCGGATAATTCAGTGTACCCCGTGAAGCACGTGGGTGACCTCGCAATCTCACCCATGAAAGGGAGTTCAAAAGTCTTGGAGAATGTGTATCATGTTCCAGGATTGAAAAAGAACCTAGTGTCAGTGCCACAGATTACAGCAGCTGGGCACTACGTTCTCTTCGGGCCTTCAGATGTCAAAGTTATGGCAAATGCCGAAGTTCGTGGCCAAGTGCTCATGGAAGGGCAGAAGGTGAAGATGCTATACGTATTGTCTGCTGGTACAGCATATGTTGACAAGACTCGTCGGCACGAGACGGCAGATCTCTGGCATGCACGGTTGGCCCATGTCAACTATGAACGACTAAAGGTGATGATGCGGAAAGAGATGGTCCGTGGCCTCCCTTCTCTGGAGATGCGAGAAGGGACTGTGTGCGCTGGGTGCCAGTTTGGTAAGGCGCACAGGTTGCCGTTCAAAGAGTCGGAGGCACAGTCGACAAGACCACTGGAGCTCATTCACTCAGATGTATTTGGGAGAGTGTCTACTCCCTCATGTCAAGGTAAGCAATATATGCTTACATTTATTGACGACTACTCGCGGTACGTTTGGATCTATCTCCTGACCGAAAAATCGGAGGTTTTTCAAAAGTTCGTCGAGTTCAGTGGTGGAAAATGAGTTTGGTGAAAGAATCAAATGGCTGCGGACAGATAATGGAGGCGAGTATACGTCTCACGAGTTCAGTGCGTATCTGAAGAAGCACGGAATTCGAAGGCAGTTTTCCTGCCCATACACTCCGCAGCAGAATGGAGTTGCAGAGAGAAAGAATCGTCACCTTGGTGAGACTTGTCGAAGCATGATGCATGCGAAGAATGTACAGCCTCAGTATTGGGCCGAGTGTATGATGACAGCGGCTCATGTCATCAATAGACTACCGCAGGCAAAGCGTCGGCTTTCGCTCGCCCTATCAGGTTCTCTACAAGAGAAGGCCGACTGTATCACACTTCAGAGTGTTCGGGTGTGTCTGTTACGTGTTTGTACCCGAGCAGCTGCGGACGAAGCTAGAAAAGAAGGCTATCAGGTGCATCTTTGTCGGCTACGATGAGCAAAAGAAAGGGTGGAGGTGTGTGGATCCTACCACCAAGAAAGCGTATATCTCTCGGCACGTTGTATTTGACGATGCCTCGTCATGGTGGTCTACTGAGAAAGTGGTACTACCAGATACAGAATTCTTAGACACAACGATGCGAGCGTTGTTCCCAGAACAGGAGGAAATTCCTGTTGCTAGTGACTCAAGACCAGTGGAGTCACCGAGATCGAGTTCACGAACTGATAGTTCGCTGAGCCCGTGGAAGACAGGTGTTCGGGAGTCAGGAAGCCCAAGGCTCGCAACTCCGGAAGTGTCGTCGCTGAGGGATAGTGTGGCAAGCAGCTCGAAGAGAGAGCGAGAAGATGGTCAAAGTCAGAGACAACCTCTGACGGAAGATGCAAGAGCCGCAGAACAGCTTTAGTAAGGGCCTTAGAAGATCTTCGCGTATCAGGAAGCCGAATCCAAAGTACGTACAAGCTGACTGTGTAGACACTGTGCTGCTTTCACAGTGTAATGCATCTCAAAGGCATGATGTCGAAGAACCATGTTCTTTTGAAGATGCGAAAGGAGATGCGAAGTGGGAGAAGGCGATGCAGGAGGAGATATCTGCCTTGAAGAAGAACGAGACATGGGATCTTGTTCTACTACCCGCAGGAGTGAAGCCGATTTCCTGAAAATAGGTGTACAAGGTGAAGCGCAGGAGTGACGGTTCAGTCGAAAGATACAAGGCACGGTTAGTTGCTCGTGGCTTTTCGCAGCAATACGGGATTGACTATGATGAAACGTTCAGTCCCGTGGCCAAGATGACTACCGTTCGAGTACTCCTGTCTCTTGCAGCCAGCAAGTGAAGGCGTCTGTGGCAGATGGACGTCAAAAATGCATTTCTCTATGGTGATTTGGATAGAGAAAGAATGCTAGGAGCAGCCAGCTGGGTTCGTGAGCCAGAAGAACCAAAAGTACGTGTGCAAGTTGAAAAAGGCCTTGTATGGCCTGAAACAGGCTCCAAGAGCATGGTACGGAAAGATTGCAGAATTTCTAGTGTTCTGTGGCTACAGTGTATGTGCAGCTGATTCTAGTCTGTTTGTGAAGCAGACTAATGAGAAATTCTCGATCATTCTACTGTACGTGGATGACCTCATCATCACGGGAGATGATTTAGAGGAGATACAGAGAATTCGTGAACATCTCTCTGTTCGGTTCGAGATGAAGGAGCTCGGTGAGCTGAAGCACTTCCTTGGTTTGGAAGTGGAAAAGTGTGAAAAAGGGATCTTCTTGTGTCAGATAAGATATGCTTCGGACTTGTTAAGCAAGTTCGGGATGACGAACTGCAAACCAATTGCTTCGCCGATAGAAGCAAATCTGAAGCTGAGAGCAGACGTTGGGGATAAACAGGAGGATAAGCGTATGTATCGTCAGTTGGTGGGTAGACTGATATACCTCACCATTACCAGGCCAGACATCGCATTTGCAGTGGGTGTTGTGAGCCAGTTCATGCAGAATCCGAGGAAGCCCCATGACGAAGCGGTTCGTCGAATATTGAGATATGTTCGGTGCACGGTGAGCTATGGACTCCTGTACAAGGCAGGAGTTGCTCCTGAGTTGGTAGGATTTTCTGATGCAGACTGGGCAGGAGATCCTTCTACTCGCAGATCAACCACTGGGTACATGTTCAGTTTGGGAAGTGGTGCAGTTTCTTGGTGCAGTAAGAAACAGCCAACAGTGGCATTGTCGTCGACAGAGGCAGAGTATCGAGCAGCGACAATGGCGGCACAAGAGTGCTCGTGGTTAGTGCAGCTGATCAGAGAGGTTGGCGAAGACGCAGATGACCCAGTGAAGATTCATTGCGATAACCAGAGTGCGATTCGTCTTGCAGCAAATCCAGTGTTCCATGCAAGGACGAAGCACATCGAAGTGCACCACCACTACATACGGGAGAAGGTGTTAAATGGAGATATTGACCTTGTGCCCGTATCCACCGAAGAGCAGCTCGCCGATATCTTCACGAAAGGACTCCCCATCTCAAAGTTCATCAAGTTTCGTCGAGAACGTCGGCGTTTGTAAGAAAGTTGGTATTGAGGGGGGATGTTAGATGCAATACCAGCTTCGGTTGGCATTATATGTGCATGATCATGCATGAGGTGTCCCCATGCATGTGTGTGGAAGGACACCTCATGCATGAGGTGGTCTGTTTATAGCTTAAGGTGTTCATGCTATGGACACCTCATACTAGGAGGTGTCCATGCATTCCTTTATGTGTCCTTTATGTATTAAAGTGAAACATGAGGTGTGCCTAGGTGTTGTTTTGCATGAGATAATTGTCTTTGTACATGCTTCACCTGTAATTACAGGTGTAAGCATGTAACCTCTCATCTCACCCTATATATATATATATATATATATATATGTGTGTGGAAATTTACATTGAGACATTCTCTCCTTCTCCAGAGACATAATTATCAAGAGATTAATCTCTTTTAATCTTGATTAAAGAGGAACTCACTTTAAAAGGTTGATCACTCTACAGAATCTTTCTGCTACGAGCCAGCTGAAAAACGTAAGCGCCCCCCCCCGTCAGGGAAGGGCCCTAGTCTTTAGATAGTATAAGGCTATTCCTTTGACATAAGGCTATTCCATTGACGTATAAGGCTATTCCTTTGACATAAGGCTATTCCATTGAAGCTGGGTGCCTATCCATATTTAGTTGGAAGGGCCCTAGTCTTTTGTATTTTAGCGCACCTGAGTGCATAAGCCCAACAGCTACAGGGGCGAGCCTTAAGCTGAAGGGGGCGAGCAACCATTGATGTCATAAATGGTCACAAGAGCACCTATCCACATTCAGAACCTATGAAAAGCTGGCTGATCGTAATCATTGAGCTAACATACTTTCGGACTGACCATATAACCCATACCTGTTATTAACACTTGGATCAGTAGATCATACATTCAGCTCCAGGACCGTCGGGACAATAGGTGTAAACCAGCTGATTGTCTAGGTAACAGGCACCACTAAGTATTTACATAGCGTACATCTATATAGATGCCTCCTCTTACCACACCTATCTCTTCATGGAATTGCAGTCGTAGCATACTAGTGAAAACTGTTCATGGATCGTGAAACACATCAGTGCTAGTCGTCACTCATAAATCAATGTAGCTCAAAAGATGAAACTATATCAGCGATTAACGTGATGCTTGGTCGTACGTACCTACCATGTCCTTAGCTCAAAGAATCGATGGTCCTGGGGCTATTGGAAAAAAGTGGCATAGGTAGCATGGGCCACTACAACAATCGTTCTAGTTCCGCTGGTAAAAACCTATATCATTCAATCGGGAGGTGTTTCAGTAGTATACGGGCGATCCATCCTGGTTGGTCCTACATGGAGTAAGCACGAAAGTCTGTATAACCCCTCCCGATTGAATGACATCGTGCAAGCTAGTTGGTATTACATAGATACTAAATCCGAGTAAAACGTCTCTGCTATAGGCTAGAACTCCAGTTCCCATCACATAATAATGACCTATACGGACTCCTACCCACGCCATCTATTAATGATCAGCATAGGGTCCATGGATGTACGCAGTAATGATCCCGGTTGGGACGCATCACTGGTTGCAGCAGCCGTATAACGGTCCATATTAACATAGCGATGTCCATGGATGGTTGGTTGATAAGCACGTAGGTCCAATAATCATCCCAGCATAGTCGACTCTCTGCTCGGGCGGCGGGTGAATATGAAGTTGGGTTGTACGCGGGGTGTGGCTGGGTATAGTGAAAAGCTATATCCACCAGTTATATCAGGAAGTGACGGGCGCATCAGTTAGTTCATAGAGAAGTCACTCCGATTCAACGTACCTTAGCCACAACTATTTCCTTTAATCCGCCATCTCATGCTCTTTCATAGTTCCACTTTCTAACCGCTAGGGGGACGAGGAGGGCATGAGGGCTAAAATGGATAGAATCACAGGGATCTATAGATGAGGGGGATAGCAAAGATTATATACTCACAAATTTAAACAGGATTGCTAAGCGGCTTGGTAAGAATGAAGTATATCCAGAGGTAGAGTAGAGTAGTGTTGGATAACCATTCAATTATGGTACGGTGGTCAAAGGATTGAGTTCCTTGGTTGGCCAGCTCTCAGATAAGGTTTTCACAATTGACTATTGCAGTCAGGTATTCGTCTATCATGAAGGAATGGCACCATAGCTGAGATGGATGAAAACTCATAGAGATTAAGGAGTACCCATGAGTGCCGGAATCGCGATGTTCATGGATGAGTGTACAGTGTCGGTTCAATATACGCTCAATATGAACATTATACAATACGGCTAGAAGGTAATAGGTGTTCTTAGTAATGTAGTCAAATCAAAATGTGCTCGTAGTGAAGGTTAATATGTGATGTCCCTAATTCTTGGTCTTAATGCTAGTCCATGCTATTATTAAAGTATGGCACCATGGTGAAGGTTAGTACCATAGTATAGTCAATGATCCAGTAACCTAGGAAACAGCTTGACATGCATGGAGCCCCAGAAACAGTCAGAACTTTACTCAATGACCAATGTGAAGCTTTAGCGTACGCCCATAATATGCTATGGTCCAGAAAATCAAGTACATATATATATGCAGGATCATTAGCCACTCGCTCAAAACAAGCTCGATCTGGATCCGAAATGGACTATGACTATGGATCTCGATCTATTGGTCTATGTGGGATTCGCCACGGGATTGCCCCTGCCCTAACTGAAATGGGGATGGGGGAGCCTAAGCTGAGCATAGGAATGGACCTGACGTACGACTGCTGGGATGAGCCCGAGTGAGTGCTGCTTATACTATTTTCGCCGTGGCTCCACCGTCATAGGAATGGTTTAGGTTTATGTTGCTGCTGTTTTAGGTGCTGACGTGAGATACTGCCCTTGTTCACGCCGATTCGGCTGGTCCCTGATATCTCGATGCCACCCCGGAAGCTATACGCAAAGCAGCCCAGCCCGGTCGAACTATTACTATACACATAATTAGTAACCAAGTGTAACCTTTTGTCTCTCTACGCACCAACAACAACCTATGCTCCAATCAAAGCCTCCGCCTCTATCTCCGCCATGGGTGGTGTTACTCGCTCAGAGGCCTCTGCCCCAACTCAATGTTTCATTGAGAAATTCATGAAAGGGGACTTTTTCTCTATGTTCAATGATATTCCCTGTATAGATGATTCCCGGGCATCCATCCAATGCATTCTTTTCGAAGTTAGTCGAAAGAGGGGAGATCGAATCTACTCAGAAATCCGTCACTTCGATCGCTCAGTCCCGATTCAGAGGTCATCCCTTTCCCCCGGGGGGAAGGATAAATGCGCATCTTTCTCTATAGTACGATGCACTCGTAGCACTTGGTGGGCTCAATTGTTGGATCACTGAGATTCATTTCGATCGATTTTTCCCCGGGAGGCAAATATGCATATCTGTTATGTTACGATGCATTCTTCGCACTGGGAACATATGAATTCTGCTCCCCTCAAAGCAACATCTGAGCAAGTAGCAGAGCCAGTTGATCGAGTGGTTGAAGCAGTATTTTATGCGGATACAGATACATACGCAGATTCATACCCGGGCCCAAATGAAGCATCCGAGCCAGTGGAGGCACAGCACCTCAACGCAGAGTGAGTCGCATGGGGAGCATAGTGAGCGGCCGAGCATCAGTTGAAGCAGTTGACTAAGTCGCATATATAGATCCCGATCGAGCTTTTGCTTCTCGTGATCGTGGTCGCCTTTATAGATCGTTATCGACGATTAGGACCTTCGTGATCGAGACCTAGAAGCATACCCCATAGCATAGGCAGCTGTTCCAACTTCTGGGCCTATATACCAGGGCATAGACAGATCCATCCATTAAAGCAAGGGTAGATGCATCATAAGTTGATACATTACCTTCGCTGGGTTCCTTCTATCTGTTTAAGCACCACCCACACCACCGGGCCTTCTTGTACCTGCACCAGGCTTAGTAGGTATCTCCCTCTATAAAGATCCATATCCATATCTTATTGAGCGGGATCCTGATCCAGCCCCTAGTGATCCAGATCTATATCCAGGGATCAAAATCCAGTTATAAAAAGTTGAACCGTACAACCACCTTAGTTTCGTAGATCCTGCTACAACATATCCCAATCCGGCTTTCCCACTGCCACCCCGCCCAGCGTCCCTACCTGTTCCAACAAGTGATCAAGATTTTGACGTCTTCCTAGAAGTGATGTTCCGGGATTTTGCACATACCTACCTATGGTCCATCCAGGTGTTCCATATCTAGTCCCATATCCCTAAGGTGCAGGAGAAGCAAAGGCATAACTCTAAGACCCCATAAGTGTACTCATTTCCGGATAGAGACCGTGTTCCGGATGATCGGGACCCATCAGTACTTTACGTTGCTCCAGTCGAAGAGCAGGATCCATACTCATCGATGGTAAAGGCAAAGGCATGGGCGGAGATAGGAGCATGGGTAGCATTTCAGGCATCGGAGTGAGCTGGAGCACGATGGACAGATGCAGATGCAGAGGTAGTTGGAGCGAAGGCATCACTAGCACCCCCACTAGTTTCAGAGTAAGGCACATAGTTCACAGAGGCTAAGGCATAGGTAGCATCTCGTACAGATAGATACATCTCACTAGCACCACTTTCTTACCCATAAGCATAAGCAGGAGTAGCAACAAAAGTCTCCCGTCCGGGTACATACCTATGGCCATGAGCGGGAGAAGCAGAGGCGGGGGCACCAGTAGATCGGAGCCATAGTCTACAGTAGCAAAACCATACCCAGACAAAAAACGTGAGCGCCTTGCGCGATACGGCTTTCTGGCCGGGCCTTCGGTATCTAATAACCTTGCTTCTGCTCGCCGCTGGCGCACCTCTCCTAACTATTGCCCATTTATTCCGGAATAATCTTTTTAGGAGGTACGGCAGACTATTTTGATACGGTACTCTTTTTTTTATAGCGCTGGCTTTATCGAGCTATATGATTGTCTGAATATTCAGTAGCTCTCTTACTTGTTGGTCCAGACACCCGCATCATTGCTGAGTTTGAGCTTTATCAAACTGATGTGTCTTTCTGCAGCCGGATGTTGAGCTTGCTAGCTCCTTGCCAGCCCTTTCTGAAGTTTCCCAAGCTCCGTGGTGAATGGCTCATTCGGAAGGAAAAGGCCTTTCTTCAATCTTTAGGCACATAGACCGCGCATTGGTCCCCCCTATCGCCCCTGGGCGGCACCACGATTCCCGTAATCCTCAATGAGGTACCTCATCTCATTGAGGAGGCTCAGCGTGTACTGGCAAGTTCTCAATCCGTTTTGTAAGTCCACAAGACCGTTTCTTGTGTTTATAGAAGCTGCTGTCCCTGGAATCCACTTCATATTCAGATCACGATCTATAGACGTGAAACTGATCCCTCTGAACTCATGCGCTTGAATCTGCCGCTGTAGTCTGTACCCATAGGGGAGAGAGCAACCACTCCCGACGCTTTATTCAAGCAATAAGACAGTTCGCAGCTGCAGAAGTCGTTCCGGTCATCGTAACACCTACTTCGGATTTTCCCAGCTGGTATTCACCTTTGGTTTTACAGTGCCGATATGCCGGACTTATTCTAGATTGGGTTCCCCTATTTTTGGATGGGATGCTGGAAACATATTCCAACGGATCATTGCACCTCGGTGCTCACGGAAGGTCGTCTGCTATGTCTCTTCCAACCGCTCAACCGTCAGTGTAATTCCCAATCACGCAATCTGGATGGCTACCATAGCGGCTACCGGCCCTCAGCTAGCCTGATAAGCACATCAAGTTGCGTTCCCATCCACGACGATTTTGACTTTTGAATCCGCGCGCAGGATCCCTCTGCTTGTGGCGCGGTAGCTTTCGAATTACCAAGTGAAACAGCTTACCGTTTTTTATAGCGTCATCGTTCGGTTACGCAGATAAGAGCCTCCCGCTATAGAGAGACTCCAACCCTGCAGGGAGCGCATTTAAGCTCGCTGCCATTTGCTGTCGGAACAGGGGACGCTGTTTGATCTCTCTTCCCTCTTTCAGATTGATGGACTTAGAATTTCAATCATTTCATTTTTCTTTAATACGATTTTTTGAAAAATGGTGGCGCTCGCGGAAGTGAGGAAGAATGGCGAGGAACTTCCACCACCACTTTCCAAGTAAAGCATCGTTCACCCTCCTTAAAGATCTAACACCCAAACCACCAGACCGCTTCAGAGTGAAACATCCCTCCTTCCAATTTACCAAATTCTCTTTCCTAACATTATCGGCACCAAAGAGAATTTCTTTGAATTTTCTCCAACTTATCCACCACTTTCGCCGGGCAATGGAAGAGAGACAAAAAGTAGATCGGAAGATTCGATAGAACCGAGTTGATGAGCGTTATTCTTCCCCCAAACGAAAGATAATTGCATTTCCACGTAGCCAACTTTTTTTCATAGCGCTCAATAATCGGCTCCCATAGATTCAAGCTTGGCTTACCCACATAAAGAGGCAGACCGAGATAAGATGTAGGAAGACGACCCCATTTGCAACCCATAAAGGCAGCCAGCTCTTCCATAGATCTATCCTCCACACCAATGCCGAAAACCTCACTTTAGGAAAAATTCATACTAAAGTCCTCGCTACTAATCTGAAACGCAACACAAAACTGCTTTTCAATTTCTGACCATCGCAACTTCAGCATCACAAAATAGGATAGTCTCATCCACAAACTGAAGATGAGATACTTGAAGATTGCTACGATCCACACTGAACCCCCTCATCAGACCTTCCACTTTCACCTTTTCAATCATCCGCCTCAGCAACAATCACAAACAAAAAAGGTGAGAGCGGATCCCCTTGCCTCAACCCCTGAGAGCTCTTGAAAAAGCCTTTAGGCGTACCATTTGTCAACATAGAAAACCAAGCTGACGCAATGCATTCTTTAATCCACCCCCTCCACTTAACACCAAACCCAAATCGACCCAGCATATATAAAAGAAAATCCCAGTTGACATGGTCACACTCCTTTTCGATATCCAACTTGCATATTAGGCCAGGACGTCTACTCCGATACCTCGAATGCACACACTCATGAGCCACCAAAGCCCCATCAAGAATATAATCTTTCTACCAGCTTCAAAACTACTGTGCGCACTAGCACGTTTTACTAATAAGCTTTTCAGCCAGCAAGAGATGGCCATTGTGCACGCTGGCGCTCATACATTTTTCAGCTGACAAACGTATGCACGCACTAGCGCCTTTTACTAATAAGCTTTGAAGCCAGCAAGCAACGGCCACGCATACGTTTTGAAGCTTGCTTGCTTCAAAATGACTATATATATTGTATTGTTAAGGCACTAGAGCGTGCATATGTTTTAAAGCTTGCTCGTGCAATCAATGAAAAATTCCTTCACGCTTAGCTTAGTAAGAATTGTGTGAAATAAGTGAATTTATCCAGTTGAGGCATTATTGATTGAGAAAAAATGAATCCCTCCAGACAGAAAGAGACTCCTTCCTGTACGAGTAGTGAAGAACTAAACGAGTTGGTTGGTTGTTGACCAACGGAAAGCATGGGAGAAAGGAAAGAAAGATGCACAAATCTAAAAGGAGGAGTCAATGATGGAGACTAAACGCATTGACGGTGAGGTGTCAGAATACATAACACTATGGAATTTCAACGGTGCGTACGTTTCCAATCAGAAACCCATTTGAGCAACTCTTTACGAGCTCGATCATCGAATTTTTGATTTTCATCCCTATATAATTTATAATAATTAGATTGTCATTCTCTTATTTTGGCCTCCTTCAAAAAGGATAGATCCTTTTCGTCATCAATCTGAAGAGCCTTATAAAGGCTCTCAAGGTAGTTGTCTCTTCGCTGGTACCTATGGCCGACGTTGGCCAGGAATTGGAGTTCCGTTTTTATTTTCTCTCTCCTCGAGACGAGGTATTCGTGTGGAACTCCAATTTCGTCCGGCTCCGGAACCGGAGGTTGAGCATTCAGTTAGAGACGGCGATCGCTGGTTCGCCAGAGGAGAGGGTGTTGCCCGCATAATTGCAAAGCCCTCCTGCCCGCTGACTTACTGGCCACGTTACTGATAACCTAGGAACGAGCAAAGAATCAAGTTTGCCCCGACGACACTAGAACCTACGGGCGGGGCATTTTCGGGGAGTAGCCCGCTTCTTCAGAAACTTCCTGGCACATACATTAAGGGAGCCATTGAAAGGTGACTGAAACACCAGAAACGGGGACTACCCGAGCTAATGATAGAGGCAAGAACACTTTCCGGCCAGGTCCCATTGATTGATCATAACGATATCGTGGAAATGCTGCGCGGACCCATATATATAGGAACGGAAACAGAATCACCTTGATACTAAACCGGATCGAGCCCGGGATCTTCTTGGAAATGGGAAGATCTAGGATAGGCGGCCAACCTCCTGGAGAGAGCGATGTGCATGGACCAGGTGAGTAGGGATGCAGCTCCGTGGACCGCTCGTCGGGCCTGATAGGTGGTGGTATCACACCCTTCTCAAAGGAACCGTACGTGACACTCTCGCGTCATACGGCTCCGTCCCGGAATCTGGACCTCCCCTTTCCTTTGACCAACGGGTCCTCGAACCAACCTGTCCTCGCAGCTTCAAAACGTGACGCGTCCCCCCCCCGGTTCTGGTTCAGGAAAGGGTCAACGCAAGGATCTTACTTCGAAGCAATCTCTGGAGTTTGCCCTTATCCGAACGGGTCTTGCAATAAAATAGGATTTCATATTGAGCTCCAAATATACGCTATTGGGATGGGATGGCTCCTACAAGCTCTCCCCCCTAAGAACCGCACGTGCGAGTTCCCCCGCATACGGCTCAAGTGGCGAAGGCCCTTTACTTCGCGCTTGGTAAGCGCTTCGCTGTAGCCAAGCTTACTGCTAGCCTATCGGCTAGAGCCAAGCTTCGACCGCGACTGCTCGTCGCTTCTGGCCGCCTTATTCCGTCACCCGAGATCCAAGTCAGCACCGGCAAAGATCTATTGATTCCTCGCGGCCGGGCCGGCTTGGAAGCAAGCTACCGAAAGCTTCTGGCGACTCGCTTCTACGCCCGGCCCGCCGCCTATCCTATCGGCTTGGAAGCAAGCTACCTGTCGCCTATCTCACCCGGCACTTTGAAGGGTGAGCCTTCGCTTTTTGGATCGTCTTCTGCCCAATGCGGTACCCTCCCGTTTTTTGGTTCCCATCCCATTGGGTTTACCTTGTTCACAGGTTGACCCCATGGCAGCAAGAAAAGGCGATCTTGTGCTATACTCCGGTGATCTCTTGCCTACCGAGGCACGCAAACTCCCATCGTGGCCCAGATCACATTCCGTGAATCGAAAGGGGAAGCCTACTCATCCATCAGCTCCTCTCGTAGATGCGGTGCGGTTTTACGAAGCGTCTAAGCACAGTTCACTCGCGTTGATCAATCAAGAGTTTTGCTGCCACTCCTTAAGGTTACCTGTTGTATCATACACTTCTTGCATTGTTTCCCACGCTTCATACCCCCTTATTAAGGTAAAGGGCCAGGCATGGTGGGGTAGGAGCATCCAGTCGGCAATCTTTTTGGCCTGACCAAGAAGTCTTATGTCCTCCGAGTCGCACGGCGTTTTAACCGAAAGAACTTCTTGCGCAATTCATGCGTTTCTGTTATTATGACAAGAAATTTTTTCTGGATTTCCATTTCAAATTGTTCTCTGGACTTTTTATCAATATGAGGTGATCGTAACACAGTATATAAGACTCGTGATTCAGGCAATCCAATCTTCCGTGTGTAACGCGGAAGCCCCCAAAAATGGTTTAAAATGGGTGATCAAAAGATCGAATCACTATGCGTATCTTGGTGGTCGTTACTTTTGGTGGTCTTTCTGTTTTTCTTCCTCCTCTTCCTGTTCTATTGAGATTCAGCATCCAGCAGCGCCACGCCAGTTTAGAATGAGATGATAAGGGCTGACGGCTCCCCCCTCCCTTTCCCCCCTGGCCGTGCCACACTTCAGAAAGGCCCTAGGCGGTCCTGAACTTACTTGTGTGAGCCTACGCCTTCCCCCCCACTCCCATATCCCCCCGACCGACCAACCTGACGCCTTTCTCGAAAGAAGCATCTGGAAGTTTATAAGAGTCTTCGATGTACTTCTTTATACATCTTGGACCTTAGCCCTTTTTCCCTCAGATCAGATAAGAGGGTCCGGGCTTCTTCGATCTCCTCCTTAAGGCTCGCATGGGGATCCAAGTTGTCCGGTCTTTTCCATTCCATAATCTCTTCTATTATGGAGATGATGACTTCCTCGGTAGATCGATGATCCCCCTGTCCCGCTTCGGATAAGAGGCTTCTGATAGAAGCAGAAAGATCATTTTTAGTGAGAGCCAATTCGTAGAAGGCCCATATAGCCTGGTTTTGGAGTGGAGCTGTGTTGGTTCTCAACTGTTCCATGACCCAGGGCCCATAGCCCGGGTCCTCGTGATGTTGGCTCAGATAGGCCGAGAGCGCACGCTCCATCGCTTCCCGATCTGGATCCAGAACGTGCTCGGGAGCTCCCTCGGCGGGATGGGCTTCCTGATCGGGAATCGGCTCTGGCTCGGAGGAATCGCCCTCACCTTCACCCTCATCCTCCTCAGATGGGCTCTGGCTCGAAGAGGAAGAAATACCAGATTCATCATCACTGCTTTGGTCCTCCCCCATCGGATGTGAATAGGGGGGCACTGCCCGGATACGATGGGGGGGGCGGCGCATAGAAGAGAGAAACCAATCTTTCCCCAAAAGGGAAAGCCACTCTCGACCGTAATAGAAACAAATGAGAAATACAGATTGGAAGAAATCCATAATAAATGAAACATTATCTGGAATAAAGAATAGATTTTGAATCATGGGACTTGATCCTTCCTTTTCCTGGTCTTCTCGGCTGGAATCATAAATGGGTTGTCTCCCTCTACTTTGACTCTGACGCAAACGAAGTACACGCTAGCTCTCCTCTCTTCTTAGTAGATATTGTTAGGTTACCAACCTTCCACAAGGAGAATTCCCTTATCCCCAGGCGGAAACCCCGAACCTCGCCTCTGGAGCACACCAACCAATTACTTAAACGCGGTTGGGGTAACCACATGGTCCCCCGCGGGCGTGTATTGGTCAACACATTCTGGGAGCGAGAGAACCTCTCTCAAAATCCAACGAGTAAGAGAGACTCATTGAACATCTCCGTGAACGCTCATGGTGTGCGGCAAGTGATGAACTTGCCCACCCCCTCGGACGGATCCGAGGTTGGTGCCCTTTCTTTCTTTATGCAAATAACTAGAGATTTTTCTCAATTGCTTTCTGTTTTTTCTTATAGTCACTGCTTATAGTTACTGAAAAGGAGTTTAAGTGTAGTGTAACGAAGTGCTTCCGTTCCGAAGCACGAGTGAAACGACTTGAACAGCTGTATCTTGTGTTGTTTAGTCATCGCGTCTGTGAGATCTTTCTAATAATCTTCCTTACTCTTTTGAGTTGGGGTACCTTTTTTCTGATTGTTACTGTAAGTGAGTTTTCAGGAGAGTGTAGCGAGTGCTTCCTTTCCGAAGCACGAGTGAAACGTCTTGTACTGAGTCAACTTGGATATTTTGTGTACGTGATTCTGAAACGTCGCTGAAAGTGACTTTAAGTGGAGTTACACGAAGTGCTTCCGTTGCGAAGCACGAGTGTAACGTTTTGAACAGGAGTAGCTTGTGTTGGTTAGTTGTTTAGTCAGCGCGTCTGTTCCTTTCCTTCCTTAATACCTCACTCCGTGTAGGCGCGAGTGTGTTAGTAGCTGGGTATTCGGAGTGAGGTTGTTTTGGGTGGGAGAGGGAGTGAGCTAGTACTTCGTTAAAGAAGCACGAGTGAAACGGTTTGTACTGAGCCGACGTTGGATATTTAGCAAATGGGTACGTGATTCTGAAACGTCGCTGAATCGGATCGTGTGCAGTGGAGACACTCCCACTTGAAATTGGTTGCAGTAGCAACGTAAGCAAGAGAAAGATTGCTCGTAAGACATCGTGACTACAACGGTAGTGCACGGAAAGCGCAATAGCGCGTTGTGGCTGTCGTGTCTCGAGTGGAGGATCGAGATCTACGTGATCGATCAGGGATCGCCACGAGTCACTGGTTCAGTGATAAGGGAGTGTCAATTGCTGACAAAGGAGAGAATCTCAAGTGAAGGCTGAAAAATGGCAGATCTGGGTAGCTCGTTGAGCGGGATTGAGAAACTCAGCAACAGTCACTATGGTTACTGGAAATCCTGTATGGAGTCTTATCTCCAAGGACAGGATCTATGGGAGACAGTCGCTGGTTCAGATGCTGATCCACCAGAAAACACTCCGGTGAACGCGGAAGCGTTGCGGAAGTGGAAAATCCGAGCTGAGCTGGGAAGGCGATGTTTGTTATCAAAGCATCGGTGCAGAAGGAACTGTTAGAGCACATTCGGGAAGCCAAGACTCCGAAAGAGGCTTGGGACTCGTTTGCTGCGCTATTTTCCCGAGCAAACGATGCTCGTCTACAACTCCTGGAAAATGAGATTGGCACACTAACGCAGGGAAGCATGCCAATCTCGCAGTATTTCATTTAAGTGAAAAATATATGTATATGTAACGAAATATCCCAGCAAGCTTAGGCTGAAAAGCCTATTAGTAAAACGCGCTAGCGCGCGCATACGTTTTTCAGCTGGATAACGAGTCCAAGATCAGCGAAACCCGGATGCGCAGGATAATCATCCGAGGATTGAGGCCAGAGTTCAGTGGCTTCATGGCAGCAGTTCGTGGGTGGCCGACACAGCCCACGTTGCTAGAATTAGAGAACCTCCTAATAAATCAAGAGTCTCTGGCTAGGCAGATGGCTGGACTCTCGATTAAGGAGAGTGAGGAGGCTCTTTTCTCTGGAAAAGGGAAGAAGAAGCCTCAATGTCGATCAGAAGAAGCAGCAGCAGTAGTAAGGCCGCAAGGAAGGAGGTAGTAGCGACAAGAAGAGGAATATTCAGAAGTTCCCACAAAACAGATCGCGAACACTGGCGTGTTACAGGTGTGGGAAGCCAGGTCACTTCGCTCGCAATTGCAGAGTGAAAGTTTCCCAAGGGAACGTTGCAGAAGTCGGTTCTCATGCTGAGAAAGACAGAGAAGAAAATGACGAGGACTGGAATGTAGATGCCTCGTTCACAGGGATTTCTTCTGTTAAGGACACAAAGCACGTTGCCTTGATGTCGATCGTCGAAAGTGGTTCCTCCAGTCAAGAAGAAATTGACGCGTGTCTGGCGTCTACGTCGAAGAAGGAGAAGATCGACTATAACACAGATTGGATAGTCGATTCGGGGTGCTCACATCACCTGACTGGTGATATGAGTAAGTTCATGAAGCTACAGAAGTACGAAGGAAGTGATGCGGTTGTGACCGCGGATAATTCAGTGTACCCCGTGAAGCACGTGGGTGACCTCGCAATCTCACCCATGAAAGGGAGTTCAAAAGTCTTGGAGAATGTGTATCATGTTCCAGGATTGAAAAAGAACCTAGTGTCAGTGCCACAGATTACAGCAGCTGGGCACTACGTTCTCTTCGGGCCTTCAGATGTCAAAGTTATGGCAAATGCCGAAGTTCGTGGCCAAGTGCTCATGGAAGGGCAGAAGGTGAAGATGCTATACGTATTGTCTGCTGGTACAGCATATGTTGACAAGACTCGTCGGCACGAGACGGCAGATCTCTGGCATGCACGGTTGGCCCATGTCAACTATGAACGACTAAAGGTGATGATGCGGAAAGAGATGGTCCGTGGCCTCCCTTCTCTGGAGATGCGAGAAGGGACTGTGTGCGCTGGGTGCCAGTTTGGTAAGGCGCACAGGTTGCCGTTCAAAGAGTCGGAGGCACAGTCGACAAGACCACTGGAGCTCATTCACTCAGATGTATTTGGGAGAGTGTCTACTCCCTCATGTCAAGGTAAGCAATATATGCTTACATTTATTGACGACTACTCGCGGTACGTTTGGATCTATCTCCTGACCGAAAAATCGGAGGTTTTTCAAAAGTTCGTCGAGTTCAGTGGTGGAAAATGAGTTTGGTGAAAGAATCAAATGGCTGCGGACAGATAATGGAGGCGAGTATACGTCTCACGAGTTCAGTGCGTATCTGAAGAAGCACGGAATTCGAAGGCAGTTTTCCTGCCCATACACTCCGCAGCAGAATGGAGTTGCAGAGAGAAAGAATCGTCACCTTGGTGAGACTTGTCGAAGCATGATGCATGCGAAGAATGTACAGCCTCAGTATTGGGCCGAGTGTATGATGACAGCGGCTCATGTCATCAATAGACTACCGCAGGCAAAGCGTCGGCTTTCGCTCGCCCTATCAGGTTCTCTACAAGAGAAGGCCGACTGTATCACACTTCAGAGTGTTCGGGTGTGTCTGTTACGTGTTTGTACCCGAGCAGCTGCGGACGAAGCTAGAAAAGAAGGCTATCAGGTGCATCTTTGTCGGCTACGATGAGCAAAAGAAAGGGTGGAGGTGTGTGGATCCTACCACCAAGAAAGCGTATATCTCTCGGCACGTTGTATTTGACGATGCCTCGTCATGGTGGTCTACTGAGAAAGTGGTACTACCAGATACAGAATTCTTAGACACAACGATGCGAGCGTTGTTCCCAGAACAGGAGGAAATTCCTGTTGCTAGTGACTCAAGACCAGTGGAGTCACCGAGATCGAGTTCACGAACTGATAGTTCGCTGAGCCCGTGGAAGACAGGTGTTCGGGAGTCAGGAAGCCCAAGGCTCGCAACTCCGGAAGTGTCGTCGCTGAGGGATAGTGTGGCAAGCAGCTCGAAGAGAGAGCGAGAAGATGGTCAAAGTCAGAGACAACCTCTGACGGAAGATGCAAGAGCCGCAGAACAGCTTTAGTAAGGGCCTTAGAAGATCTTCGCGTATCAGGAAGCCGAATCCAAAGTACGTACAAGCTGACTGTGTAGACACTGTGCTGCTTTCACAGTGTAATGCATCTCAAAGGCATGATGTCGAAGAACCATGTTCTTTTGAAGATGCGAAAGGAGATGCGAAGTGGGAGAAGGCGATGCAGGAGGAGATATCTGCCTTGAAGAAGAACGAGACATGGGATCTTGTTCTACTACCCGCAGGAGTGAAGCCGATTTCCTGAAAATAGGTGTACAAGGTGAAGCGCAGGAGTGACGGTTCAGTCGAAAGATACAAGGCACGGTTAGTTGCTCGTGGCTTTTCGCAGCAATACGGGATTGACTATGATGAAACGTTCAGTCCCGTGGCCAAGATGACTACCGTTCGAGTACTCCTGTCTCTTGCAGCCAGCAAGTGAAGGCGTCTGTGGCAGATGGACGTCAAAAATGCATTTCTCTATGGTGATTTGGATAGAGAAAGAATGCTAGGAGCAGCCAGCTGGGTTCGTGAGCCAGAAGAACCAAAAGTACGTGTGCAAGTTGAAAAAGGCCTTGTATGGCCTGAAACAGGCTCCAAGAGCATGGTACGGAAAGATTGCAGAATTTCTAGTGTTCTGTGGCTACAGTGTATGTGCAGCTGATTCTAGTCTGTTTGTGAAGCAGACTAATGAGAAATTCTCGATCATTCTACTGTACGTGGATGACCTCATCATCACGGGAGATGATTTAGAGGAGATACAGAGAATTCGTGAACATCTCTCTGTTCGGTTCGAGATGAAGGAGCTCGGTGAGCTGAAGCACTTCCTTGGTTTGGAAGTGGAAAAGTGTGAAAAAGGGATCTTCTTGTGTCAGATAAGATATGCTTCGGACTTGTTAAGCAAGTTCGGGATGACGAACTGCAAACCAATTGCTTCGCCGATAGAAGCAAATCTGAAGCTGAGAGCAGACGTTGGGGATAAACAGGAGGATAAGCGTATGTATCGTCAGTTGGTGGGTAGACTGATATACCTCACCATTACCAGGCCAGACATCGCATTTGCAGTGGGTGTTGTGAGCCAGTTCATGCAGAATCCGAGGAAGCCCCATGACGAAGCGGTTCGTCGAATATTGAGATATGTTCGGTGCACGGTGAGCTATGGACTCCTGTACAAGGCAGGAGTTGCTCCTGAGTTGGTAGGATTTTCTGATGCAGACTGGGCAGGAGATCCTTCTACTCGCAGATCAACCACTGGGTACATGTTCAGTTTGGGAAGTGGTGCAGTTTCTTGGTGCAGTAAGAAACAGCCAACAGTGGCATTGTCGTCGACAGAGGCAGAGTATCGAGCAGCGACAATGGCGGCACAAGAGTGCTCGTGGTTAGTGCAGCTGATCAGAGAGGTTGGCGAAGACGCAGATGACCCAGTGAAGATTCATTGCGATAACCAGAGTGCGATTCGTCTTGCAGCAAATCCAGTGTTCCATGCAAGGACGAAGCACATCGAAGTGCACCACCACTACATACGGGAGAAGGTGTTAAATGGAGATATTGACCTTGTGCCCGTATCCACCGAAGAGCAGCTCGCCGATATCTTCACGAAAGGACTCCCCATCTCAAAGTTCATCAAGTTTCGTCGAGAACGTCGGCGTTTGTAAGAAAGTTGGTATTGAGGGGGGATGTTAGATGCAATACCAGCTTCGGTTGGCATTATATGTGCATGATCATGCATGAGGTGTCCCCATGCATGTGTGTGGAAGGACACCTCATGCATGAGGTGGTCTGTTTATAGCTTAAGGTGTTCATGCTATGGACACCTCATACTAGGAGGTGTCCATGCATTCCTTTATGTGTCCTTTATGTATTAAAGTGAAACATGAGGTGTGCCTAGGTGTTGTTTTGCATGAGATAATTGTCTTTGTACATGCTTCACCTGTAATTACAGGTGTAAGCATGTAACCTCTCATCTCACCCTATATATATATATATATATATATATATGTGTGTGGAAATTTACATTGAGACATTCTCTCCTTCTCCAGAGACATAATTATCAAGAGATTAATCTCTTTTAATCTTGATTAAAGAGGAACTCACTTTAAAAGGTTGATCACTCTACAGAATCTTTCTGCTACGAGCCAGCTGAAAAACGTAAGCGCCCCCCCCCGTCAGGGAAGGGCCCTAGTCTTTAGATAGTATAAGGCTATTCCTTTGACATAAGGCTATTCCATTGACGTATAAGGCTATTCCTTTGACATAAGGCTATTCCATTGAAGCTGGGTGCCTATCCATATTTAGTTGGAAGGGCCCTAGTCTTTTGTATTTTAGCGCACCTGAGTGCATAAGCCCAACAGCTACAGGGGCGAGCCTTAAGCTGAAGGGGGCGAGCAACCATTGATGTCATAAATGGTCACAAGAGCACCTATCCACATTCAGAACCTATGAAAAGCTGGCTGATCGTAATCATTGAGCTAACATACTTTCGGACTGACCATATAACCCATACCTGTTATTAACACTTGGATCAGTAGATCATACATTCAGCTCCAGGACCGTCGGGACAATAGGTGTAAACCAGCTGATTGTCTAGGTAACAGGCACCACTAAGTATTTACATAGCGTACATCTATATAGATGCCTCCTCTTACCACACCTATCTCTTCATGGAATTGCAGTCGTAGCATACTAGTGAAAACTGTTCATGGATCGTGAAACACATCAGTGCTAGTCGTCACTCATAAATCAATGTAGCTCAAAAGATGAAACTATATCAGCGATTAACGTGATGCTTGGTCGTACGTACCTACCATGTCCTTAGCTCAAAGAATCGATGGTCCTGGGGCTATTGGAAAAAAGTGGCATAGGTAGCATGGGCCACTACAACAATCGTTCTAGTTCCGCTGGTAAAAACCTATATCATTCAATCGGGAGGTGTTTCAGTAGTATACGGGCGATCCATCCTGGTTGGTCCTACATGGAGTAAGCACGAAAGTCTGTATAACCCCTCCCGATTGAATGACATCGTGCAAGCTAGTTGGTATTACATAGATACTAAATCCGAGTAAAACGTCTCTGCTATAGGCTAGAACTCCAGTTCCCATCACATAATAATGACCTATACGGACTCCTACCCACGCCATCTATTAATGATCAGCATAGGGTCCATGGATGTACGCAGTAATGATCCCGGTTGGGACGCATCACTGGTTGCAGCAGCCGTATAACGGTCCATATTAACATAGCGATGTCCATGGATGGTTGGTTGATAAGCACGTAGGTCCAATAATCATCCCAGCATAGTCGACTCTCTGCTCGGGCGGCGGGTGAATATGAAGTTGGGTTGTACGCGGGGTGTGGCTGGGTATAGTGAAAAGCTATATCCACCAGTTATATCAGGAAGTGACGGGCGCATCAGTTAGTTCATAGAGAAGTCACTCCGATTCAACGTACCTTAGCCACAACTATTTCCTTTAATCCGCCATCTCATGCTCTTTCATAGTTCCACTTTCTAACCGCTAGGGGGACGAGGAGGGCATGAGGGCTAAAATGGATAGAATCACAGGGATCTATAGATGAGGGGGATAGCAAAGATTATATACTCTCTTTTTAAACAGGATTGCTAAGCGGCTTGGTAAGAATGAAGTATATCCAGAGGTAGAGTAGAGTAGTGTTGGATAACCATTCAATTATGGTACGGTGGTCAAAGGATTGAGTTCCTTGGTTGGCCAGCTCTCAGATAAGGTTTTCACAATTGACTATTGCAGTCAGGTATTCGTCTATCATGAAGGAATGGCACCATAGCTGAGATGGATGAAAACTCATAGAGATTAAGGAGTACCCATGAGTGCCGGAATCGCGATGTTCATGGATGAGTGTACAGTGTCGGTTCAATATACGCTCAATATGAACATTATACAATACGGCTAGAAGGTAATAGGTGTTCTTAGTAATGTAGTCAAATCAAAATGTGCTCGTAGTGAAGGTTAATATGTGATGTCCCTAATTCTTGGTCTTAATGCTAGTCCATGCTATTATTAAAGTATGGCACCATGGTGAAGGTTAGTACCATAGTATAGTCAATGATCCAGTAACCTAGGAAACAGCTTGACATGCATGGAGCCCCAGAAACAGTCAGAACTTTACTCAATGACCAATGTGAAGCTTTAGCGTACGCCCATAATATGCTATGGTCCAGAAAATCAAGTACATATATATATGCAGGATCATTAGCCACTCGCTCAAAACAAGCTCGATCTGGATCCGAAATGGACTATGACTATGGATCTCGATCTATTGGTCTATGTGGGATTCGCCACGGGATTGCCCCTGCCCTAACTGAAATGGGGATGGGGGAGCCTAAGCTGAGCATAGGAATGGACCTGACGTACGACTGCTGGGATGAGCCCGAGTGAGTGCTGCTTATACTATTTTCGCCGTGGCTCCACCGTCATAGGAATGGTTTAGGTTTATGTTGCTGCTGTTTTAGGTGCTGACGTGAGATACTGCCCTTGTTCACGCCGATTCGGCTGGTCCCTGATATCTCGATGCCACCCCGGAAGCTATACGCAAAGCAGCCCAGCCCGGTCGAACTATTACTATACACATAATTAGTAACCAAGTGTAACCTTTTGTCTCTCTACGCACCAACAACAACCTATGCTCCAATCAAAGCCTCCGCCTCTATCTCCGCCATGGGTGGTGTTACTCGCTCAGAGGCCTCTGCCCCAACTCAATGTTTCATTGAGAAATTCATGAAAGGGGACTTTTTCTCTATGTTCAATGATATTCCCTGTATAGATGATTCCCGGGCATCCATCCAATGCATTCTTTTCGAAGTTAGTCGAAAGAGGGGAGATCGAATCTACTCAGAAATCCGTCACTTCGATCGCTCAGTCCCGATTCAGAGGTCATCCCTTTCCCCCGGGGGGAAGGATAAATGCGCATCTTTCTCTATAGTACGATGCACTCGTAGCACTTGGTGGGCTCAATTGTTGGATCACTGAGATTCATTTCGATCGATTTTTCCCCGGGAGGCAAATATGCATATCTGTTATGTTACGATGCATTCTTCGCACTGGGAACATATGAATTCTGCTCCCCTCAAAGCAACATCTGAGCAAGTAGCAGAGCCAGTTGATCGAGTGGTTGAAGCAGTATTTTATGCGGATACAGATACATACGCAGATTCATACCCGGGCCCAAATGAAGCATCCGAGCCAGTGGAGGCACAGCACCTCAACGCAGAGTGAGTCGCATGGGGAGCATAGTGAGCGGCCGAGCATCAGTTGAAGCAGTTGACTAAGTCGCATATATAGATCCCGATCGAGCTTTTGCTTCTCGTGATCGTGGTCGCCTTTATAGATCGTTATCGACGATTAGGACCTTCGTGATCGAGACCTAGAAGCATACCCCATAGCATAGGCAGCTGTTCCAACTTCTGGGCCTATATACCAGGGCATAGACAGATCCATCCATTAAAGCAAGGGTAGATGCATCATAAGTTGATACATTACCTTCGCTGGGTTCCTTCTATCTGTTTAAGCACCACCCACACCACCGGGCCTTCTTGTACCTGCACCAGGCTTAGTAGGTATCTCCCTCTATAAAGATCCATATCCATATCTTATTGAGCGGGATCCTGATCCAGCCCCTAGTGATCCAGATCTATATCCAGGGATCAAAATCCAGTTATAAAAAGTTGAACCGTACAACCACCTTAGTTTCGTAGATCCTGCTACAACATATCCCAATCCGGCTTTCCCACTGCCACCCCGCCCAGCGTCCCTACCTGTTCCAACAAGTGATCAAGATTTTGACGTCTTCCTAGAAGTGATGTTCCGGGATTTTGCACATACCTACCTATGGTCCATCCAGGTGTTCCATATCTAGTCCCATATCCCTAAGGTGCAGGAGAAGCAAAGGCATAACTCTAAGACCCCATAAGTGTACTCATTTCCGGATAGAGACCGTGTTCCGGATGATCGGGACCCATCAGTACTTTACGTTGCTCCAGTCGAAGAGCAGGATCCATACTCATCGATGGTAAAGGCAAAGGCATGGGCGGAGATAGGAGCATGGGTAGCATTTCAGGCATCGGAGTGAGCTGGAGCACGATGGACAGATGCAGATGCAGAGGTAGTTGGAGCGAAGGCATCACTAGCACCCCCACTAGTTTCAGAGTAAGGCACATAGTTCACAGAGGCTAAGGCATAGGTAGCATCTCGTACAGATAGATACATCTCACTAGCACCACTTTCTTACCCATAAGCATAAGCAGGAGTAGCAACAAAAGTCTCCCGTCCGGGTACATACCTATGGCCATGAGCGGGAGAAGCAGAGGCGGGGGCACCAGTAGATCGGAGCCATAGTCTACAGTAGCAAAACCATACCCAGACAAAAAACGTGAGCGCCTTGCGCGATACGGCTTTCTGGCCGGGCCTTCGGTATCTAATAACCTTGCTTCTGCTCGCCGCTGGCGCACCTCTCCTAACTATTGCCCATTTATTCCGGAATAATCTTTTTAGGAGGTACGGCAGACTATTTTGATACGGTACTCTTTTTTTTATAGCGCTGGCTTTATCGAGCTATATGATTGTCTGAATATTCAGTAGCTCTCTTACTTGTTGGTCTAAACACCCGCATCATTGCTGAGTTTGAGCTTTATCAAACTAATGTGTCTTTCTGCAGCCGGATGTTGAGCTTGCTAGCTCCTTGCTAGCCCTTTCTGAAGTTTCCCAAGCTCCGTGGTAAATGGCTCATTCGGAAGGAAAAGGCCTTTCTTCAATCTTTAGGCACATAGACCGTGCATTGGTCCCCCCTATCGCTCCTGGGCGGCACCACGATTCCTGTAATCCTCAATGAGGTACCTCATCTCATTGAGGAGGCTTAACATGTATTGTCAAGTTCTCAATCCATTTTTAAGTCCATAAGACTGTTTCTTGTGTTTATAGAAGCAGCTGTCCCTGGAATCCACTTCATATTCAGATCACGATCTATAGACGTGAAACTAATCCCACGGAACTCATACGCTTGAATCTGCCGCTGTAGTCTATACCCATAGGGGAGAGAGGAACCACTCCTGATGCTTTATTCAAGCAATAAGACAGTTCGCAGCTATAGAAGTCGTTCTGGTCATCGTAACACCTACTTCAGATTTTCCTAGCTGGTATTCACCTTTGGTTTTATAGTGCCGATATGCAAGACTTATTCTAGATTGGGTTCCCCTATTTTTGGATGGGATGCTGGAAACATATTCCAACGGATCATTGCACCTTAGTGCTCATGGAAGGTCGTCTGCTATGTCTCTTCCAACTGTTCAACCGTCAGTGTAATTCCCAGTCACATAATCTAGATGGCTACCATAGCTGTTACCGGCCCTCAGTTAGACTGATAAGCACATCAAGTTGTGTTCCCAGCCATGATGATTTTGACTTTTGAATCCGCATGCAGGATCCCTCTACTTGTGGCGCTGTAGCTTTCGACTTACCAAGTGAAACAGCTTACCATTTTTTATAGCATCATCGTTCGGACACGTAGATAAGAGCCTCCCGCTATAGAGAGACTCCAACCTTGCAGGGAGTGCATTTAAGCTCACTGCCATTTGCTGTCGGAACAGGGGACACTGTTTGATCTCTCTTCCCTCTTTCAGATTGATGGACTTAGAATTTCAATCATTTCATTTTTCTTTAATACGATTTTTTGAAAAATGGTGGCGCTCGCGGAAGTGAGGAAGAATGGTGAGGAACTTCCACCACCACTTTCCAAGTAAAGCATCGTTCACCCTCCTTAAAGATCTAACACCCAAACCACCAGACCGCTTCAGAGTGAAACATCCCTCCTTCCAATTTACCAAATGATCTTTCCTAATATTATCGGCACTAAAGAGAATTTCTTTAAATTTTCTCTAACTTATCCACCACTTTCGCCGGGCAATGGAAGAGAGATAAAGAGTAGATCAGAAGATTCAATAGAACTGAGTTGATGAGCGTTATTCTTCCCCCAAACGAAAGATAATTGCATTTCCACGTAGCCAACTTTTTTTCATAGAGCTCAATAATTGGCTCCCATAGATTCAAGCTTGGCTTACCCAGATAAAGAGGCAGATCGAGATAAGATGTAGGAAGATGACCCCATTTACAACCCATAAAGGCAGCCAGCTCTTCCATAGATCTATCCTCCACATCAATGCTGAAAACCTCACTTTAGGAAAAATTCATACTAAAGTCCTCGCTACTAATCTGAAACGCAACACAAAACTGCTTTTCAATTTCTGACCATCGCAACTTCAGCATCACAAAATAGGATAGTCTCATCCACAAACTGAAGATGAGATACTTGAAGATTGCTACGATCCACACTGAACCCCCTCATCAGACCTTCCACTTTCACCTTTTCAATCATCCGCCTCAGCAACAATCACAAACAAAAAAGGTGAGAGCGGATCCCCTTGCCTCAACCCCTGAGAGCTCTTGAAAAAGCCTTTAGGCGTACCATTTGTCAACATAGAAAACCAAGCTGACGCAATGCATTCTTTAATCCACCCCCTCCACTTAACACCAAACCCAAATCGACCCAGCATATATAAAAGAAAATCCCAGTTGACATGGTCACACTCCTTTTCGATATCCAACTTGCATATTAGGCCAGGACGTCTACTCCGATACCTCGAATGCACACACTCATGAGCCACCAAAGCCCCATCAAGAATATAATCTTTCTACCAGCTTCAAAACTACTGTGCGCGCGTTTTACTAATAAGCTTTTCAGCCAGCAAGCAACGGCCGTTGCGCGCGTTGGCGCTCATACGTTTTTCAGCTGACAAACGTATGCGCGCGCTAGCGCGTTTTACTAATAAGCTTTTCAGCCAGCAAGCAACGGCCGCGCATACGTTTTGAAGCTTGCTTGCTTCAAAACGACTATATATATTGTATTGTTAAGGCGCTAGCGCGCGCATACGTTTTAAAGCTTGCTCGTGCAATCAATGAAAAATTCCTTCACGCTTAGCTTAGTAAGCTAGCTTGGTAATCTAAGTAAGCCCGGTTCTCCGGGCACTATGGTAGGACGTGGATCAATCATGACGAGAATGGGCTTCTCCGTAATCTAATGTAATAGAAGAGTCACGGTCCAGTTCCCCGGGCTTTCTCCCTTCTCGACCAGACGAAGGAGATATGAATTCAATGAAGGCAGGTAAGGGCGTCGGCTTGACCGTGTGTTCTCTCCTGGTCGGGTCGGAGGCGAAGACTGGCAAAGTTCATCATTCAGTGGTGGGGTGTTCATAGAAAAGAAGGCGTCGCCAAACGAGTGGCGGATTTGGATGGTGCTTGGATGCTGGGGAGATCCATAGATCTGGATAGAGTCTCGCTCATAGAGGAAGAGTACGCGCGCTACGGCTTACGCAGTTGATCGGATCAGATAGCCCTTCGGGCAACCAACCCAACCCGGCACATCCAATTCCGATCAACAACTTGGAGGTATGGCTGAGTGGCTTAAGGCATTGGTTTGCTAAATCGACATACAAGAAGATTGTATCATGGGTTCGAATCCCATTTCCTCCGGCACGGAAGTGGAACGGGCGGGCGAAATTACGTGAGAGAAAGAACCTCTTGGTGGAGTCCCCCGGAGGACAGAAGAGCACGACTTCTTAGTGTGACTAGGAGCGGAGAGCCTCTTTTCTTGTTCTTGGTGGCGTCTATAGATAGCGAAGAACACCTGACCGAACGAACGAGGCGGGCCTATCTTCGGAGCATTCAGAGAATTGTCTGCTCTTTGCCTTAAAGGCGTTGTACGTCCCCTAGGCCCGGCGGCACGGCATGCATGATAGTGGAGCCGCCATGCGCACGGCATGCATGACCGGCGGCACGAATTGCATGCAAGCAAAAGGGTCGCGGGAAGCGTCGACGCCTCGGGAAAGACCCCTAACCAACCAGCCAATCATGCGGTACTTACCTTCCAACCAACCCCTTCGATTCCGCTTCTGCAGCAGCATATAATCTCGGGCCCTTGATGCCCATCTTTTTTTTTGTTTTTTATGGACGGCGCAAGAACGACGAATCCGCGGCGTCTGTTGTTGTTGCGGCGGTGGCGGTGCTGCTGCTTCTGCTCTTTCTCGCCCTCCTGCTCGCTCCCCCGGGGCCGGGGCTGCTTTTCAATCCAGCTGCAGCAGTGAATGGTTCTAAAAGGCGTCGTTCCGCCGTCTGGCCCGAGTTCGATCCATAACTAGTGTAGTGAAGGCGCCTTTATTTTGATGCGTATTGCAATAATGAAGAAGACCAATAATGAGCAAGCAGACCAGCGCGCGGATAGATAGGGCTCTCATTTCATAACGTATTGTATGAATGAATTTTCTTAATGAATAAAGAACCGTAACGTGGGTTTCTTTCTCGGGAGAATGAATGCCTGTGTAATGTTATTGTCATGTTGATGCTATATAAATATATAATAAATGACAGCGCTCATAAATTAGAATAGAATTATAGAATATATAGAATAATAAAAGACGATTAGATTTTGATTGGTACCTTTGCGTTACTCGCTCAGCTCATTACTTCACTTCGCCCAAGGCCTCTCTGTTCGTCGAGCAAGCTCCTCCCTCCGGCGATGAAGAAAACAGACTTTAGGAAAGTGGTTCAGGTAGCTCAGCTAGTTAAAGCAAAGGACTAAAAATCCTTGTGTTAGTGGTTTGAATCCACTTCTAAGCGGGCGAAGGGTCAAAAGGACACGTAGGCGGGAGCGAGCTGGATATTGAAATGAAAGTGAAAGAGGAAGTTGAAAAGTGGTTGGAGGCAGATTTGATAAAAGCGGTTGATTACTCGGATTGGTTCTCGCGTCCCTATGCCCAAAAAGGATGGGCGAGTTCGGTTCGAGTCTTCATCGATCGGGTGGCTCTTAGTTTCAAAGGAGTAGCCCAGCTTCAAAACTACTGAGCGAGCTAGCGCGCAAAGGCTTTGAAGTAGCCAGCAAGCAACGGCTGAAAAATCGTTGCTGGCTTCCTTCAAAGCTTATTACTAAGGTAAAACATGCACATACATTTTAAAGCTTAAAGTGAAAGTGACTCGCCCTATAATAAGGGGGGGGTGAGACGAGGTGTAGCGCAGTCTGGTCAGTGCATCTATTTTGGGTACAGAGGGCCATAGGTTCGAATCCTGTCACCTTGATGTGAGCTGAAGTCAGCTAAGACTCCAATCTTAAATCTATACAATATGAAAAAAATCCATCGACCGTTACCACCTCATCTTACTCTTTATATGTCACAGCTCACTTCGACGTTTCCAATTTCCCATAGAATCTCCGGGGCTTTCCTCGCCACTATGGTCTTGTTTAGTCCTTTTCTTTGTCCGAAAATGGGTTTGATTAGCTTGACCTATGAGAATTTCTACCAATCCTCGTCTAATTCATCGAAGTTCATCCCAAGCTCAGTCGGTCTTACTGCCTTTGCCCTTGCCTATCATCTTTTTCATGGAGTTCGTCATTTATTGCCAGATTTTGGTCATTTATTGCTGGATGTTCGTAAAAAAATGCTGGATTTTTAATCTTTTTTTTATAGTGCTTTTTGTCGAATCAGATTTTTGAGAATTGCCAGATTTTCTCTTCGAATATTCTTCTTATTATTTCTCATTTTTCGCACAGGTTGTGCTTTGATAGCTCTCTGCTTGAAAGCCTTTGCCATACCTGTAGCTTATGCAAACATCGAGTTATTGGCCTTCTATCTCAGTCTTCCCGGACAAGACCCGGAATGGGTTCGATATGTGTGGGATGATCTCGTAAACAACACTAGACCAGAGGACCTACGGCGTAAAGTCGCGCATTTGATTTCCATCGAACAAGCCTGCTCCACGAGAACACAAATACAAAGCCTTGTTGGCGTGCTTAGCGCTAGAAATGGCTATCCGGTGCCCCAAGATTGCATAGATTTGAGTGTTATGAAGATCATCGGGAGATATGATTGTGAATTCGACCGGCGCAAGCTGGGAAGTCTTTTAGAATCTCTTGCCATACACAAGACCGAGTCTCCATTTTTTCGAGAAGTATGGCAATCTGACGGAGACTTTCTAAGACAAATGAGTAGATGGCACCTACTAGAGCTAGAGCGCCTGCGCAGATAACACAAGGAACAACTGGCTTTATATGGTCTTAACTTAAGCAAGCAGTGGTTGGAAGAGGCTATCAGGAATATGGGCTTTGCTCTAACCGAAGCTATTGCATCGTTTGCCCCAATGATGGGCTTTTTGATCTTATTCGTCTTTTAAATAAAAAGAAAATTCAGAGGTACTCTTCTCGGTGGAAGAAATTCCATCGTTGGAAGGGAAGGCCCTGTTTCATCAATGGAGCAGGGGAGGGGGAGAGGTGAGGCGGGCCCCTTCAATTTCAGTCCAGTTGGTCCCGGTGCCGGCCTCTTGTTCATGGAGTTGGCGGAGTGTGCTCTATGTCCGAGAATTTGCACAAAATGTTGTGCTTCAGTTTTTTTTAGGGAACGGTTCACATACAGCTATGTGGCTCGCCCTGTAGGTACTCTAAATTAGAAAGATTTTTTGTGAAAGGTTTTTGTGCCCAAATCGGTTAGCTCTTGTATTATCTTTTTTTGAAGACGGGTAACCTTACTCTTAGAATGTCCTTTCTCACCTGATTAGTATCACGTTTAGGACGAAGATATTGAAATGCTCATGTTGGTGATGAAATTGTATTGTGTGGACAGCAAGCCCAGATAGATGGTGATCTCTATATTCATTCTGCATGAGAAACTATTAGAGAGTCTCAGCTGAAGGTTGAATGGGCTGGATTGGTTTGATTTAGTAGCCATGTACCTAGTATAACTTTGATAGCTCTTCGGAAAGCACTGCTCACTCAAGATATCTTGGTCTCTTGTGGTATATCGATCTAGTTGCTACTTATGCAGGATGCACGTGGAAGACCATGATCAGTTATTCTTTTGGTGTTCCTACTCAAAGAAGGTGTGGAGATCTATCCTTGGCAGATGTCGGTATCGTAGGAGAGGACAGTTCACATGGGATAAAGAGATCAGGTGGGTCCGAGACAATTTATTTATAATCTGATGGGCCGAAGAAATTTGCTTTCTTTTTGTGTAACAGTGTACCGCGGGTGAACGTCACTCTCATCTTTTATAAAATATATTCAATATAAGCCATGGGAAGAGATAAGCATATTTGATCACTAAGGATACCGGAAACAGATTCCTGAGTTGTTGGCGAGATGCAGTGGACGACGCTCCCAAGAGTAGAGAATTCCTAGACTCTTGGCAGATTTCAGTTCAATTGACTCTTCCATCTCCCACATGGTGTTCATGGCGTTCTCCGGCGTGAACACGCACGGTTGGTTCTCTTAGAAGTGATTTAGCTGGGTATGGATGCATATTAGACCATGCTGGGCATCCGAAAGTCGCGATTACAGCCAGGTTCCTTTCTCCATCCTTGTGCACGAGCTTGAGGCAATTCGAAGAGGAGGTTTTTCAATCAATCCTGGACGGAATAAATGACTTCTGTCTGGGGTCTTGCTTTGGACGGTTCTTCGTAAATACGGTTCCTGTGCGGCAGGTTGTGATCGTCGGTCGAAGTCAAAGGGCCGAGAATAAGATTTCACATATCTATCTAGATAGTCCTTTATGTCAATCTCTTCGATACGTGACTGAATCGACTGATTGGCAGCGGAATTGACCACTCTGCAGTGCGGATAGCCTATTGGAATCACGTGGTAGTGGCATACCACCAATGGTTGGACCTTTGATCAGGTTGCTTGCGACGGTTGCTTGCAAGGCTGCAAGAAGGTGTGATAACGCGCCATCCAATAAAGATTGAGCGCTAGCCGTTGCTTGTTGGTAGCCGCTGAAGAGGGAGTCGCTTTTCTATAGAGATGGTAGTCTTGGCATTTAGAGAGAGGTAACGAGTCCAAGAACTATAACGTTAAACGGCGTTGCATATTCAGTCAGAAGAAAGAGTAGGTCTCGCTTTTTCTAGCAATGAATTCCAAAACGACAATGTAGAACAAGCCAAAAAAAAGGGATGCATAGAGACTTGAGTGACCCGTTCCACTAACTACTGTGCGCAAAAAAGGCGAGGCAATATTGAACGATTAACGGAGGAAACTCATGGATCACGGCTTTCTCTGGCATGCGAAACTTTGGCTGGGTACGATAAGCCGTAGTACGAGAGGCATTTCTGGCTGTATTTTCCGACCGATCCCTCGGGCCGATGCAGTCATGACTGCTTTCTCATCTCTCATCTATGGGCACCTCTGTTTTATTTTAGGGGGGCCCCCATCCAGCTCTTCACCTTTTCACCGGGCTCCTGCTCACACATGCTTTTGGCTGGAAATGCTTTCCCGCCGTCTCTCGTGAGTCACCCCGTGCTTCTACGTGCATCTTTCTCGGATATATCCTCATGCTAAAAAAGGATATCATTGTGCAGATTTCCCCAGAGCATCTATTTTTTGCTTTCTCTAAGCAGCTCAAAACGGGTGCTTCCCTTCCGTTGACGCATTCCATTCTTTCGGCGGGAATACTCACCGGCATGCAAGCAAAAAGCGCATTGAAGATGTTGGATCTCACTCTAGCGCGGGCAGCTCTGAACCGCGTGAAGAAGCGAAAACGAAAAGTAGGTCCCTCCTTTTAATTTGAAGCTGTTATATGAACAGATCAAATGGCCTATTTGTATGAGGTTTAGGGGTTAGGTGGGTCAACAACAGTAAAGTAAACAGCTCATGGCATGCCGCCTACTCAAATGTAGCTTCGGCAGTACTTTTCAGCGAGCTTACGGCCGTTTACCTGGGGTTGAAGGTGTAATCCCCTATGGGGTAAAGTACTGACTGGGCAATAAGCCGGGACTAGTTCGCACTTGCTTTCACGCGGTAAACTGGCATCCCCAGGTCTTTCGTCAGGGCTTCATGGAACCAAACAAGGGCTTTCCCGAGGCCCACCTATTGCTCCTGTTCGGCACCACTAACGGAAGGTCGCCAAAGCCTTACTATACAAAAACTCTGACTATGTTCACTGGAACTATACAAACACCCAGGTTCCAAACTACAGTCGTATTTCGAAATCTTCGACTGGGCCGGATGGACGTAATAGACGCGATTCGGAACAGAAGGCCGCCGAATCTGACATTCGAATGATTTGGAACAATCCGGATGAGTTTGATCAGATGACGTTAGTCCGGATCGTTCGGAGCAAGCAGTAAGTCTATCCTTCCTACAAGACTACCCTTATTGGAATTTGAGTCTGGTGACCTTGTGTATGAATCGAGGGAAGGGCGGCTACTCTACTATAAAGCAGCCGGCTAAGAGGAAGAGGAATAGGATCAGTCTTTTGTGAAAGTGCCCCACCCACAGGCATCTATCTATCCTATCTCAGGAGTCGCATCTCATCTCACTCAATAGGGAGCTACAAGAAGCGAGCAGAAAGAGAAAGCATCTAATAATGTTAATGTAGGGCAGTCCCTTTCCTAGATGTCAGGCGGGGAATCCTCGTTGTGTACTACCTAGCCGACTCTCTTAGTGTATCACCGGAGTCTATCTAATGTCTCCTAATGCAGCTACGAAGGGCAATGCTTTTTTGTGGAAACCGGGCACTGAAAGAGAGATTTCAATGGATACTTCAAAAGCACTAACTAAGGAGGAAGCGCCCCAAGCATGGTCTGAAATCATACCATTAGGCTTCCTTCCAGTGGTTGCTCTGCTTCCTTCCTCCTGCAATGAGGCAGATCGCTGAGGAAGCTATTTCCTAACCAGAAAACGAGAAAGGGAACCTAATGTTCCACCCATTGACTGGCAAAAGTCGTGAGAAAACCCCCATTTCTTTAGCAAAGAATGAACAACATTGAGCTAGCACGTCAGACTTGCCTGTCTACTTGAGGGAAGGTGTGAATCCTGTCTTCTTTGAACAGCAATCGCGTAATCATTCTCGCCTGTTATTGTCGGGTTTGGCTAGCCCATTTCCTTTCAGTATAAACTAGAGTTGTTAGTTTGCTAGAACAGGGCTTTTTTATTAGGAAACCTATGAAAAGTGAACCGGATATCCCAGAAGTTGGATTTGGAATTACTATACTACAACCTTTGCTCCTGACCTACCAAGCGCTAAGCGTACCTACATTAATATACTTTCAGACATAGCTCCAGATGGTGTTCATTCTAGTTCTTTTGCAACTGATTATGAAACTCATTTCGCAGTATAGGGAGGTGGGTTTAAAGACGGAAAGGAAGAAAAAAGCTCAACGCGCACCAGAGACTGATGAGGCATAGGATGGATCCGCTTCAACCGGAATCGTTGCCCGACCAACTGTTCATTCCGTCTTTACCTCATTCGCTGGGGAGTTTCGAGCTCTGTCCCTATCTGAAGCACAGGGAGACCCCGTTCCATCGGTTGATACTTAATAAGATAAATAGGTTCCTAGACAAAGTGCATCCGCCGAAGCAGCAAGACGAAGCATCGGGTCCTGGATAAGATGCAGTAGAGAACAGCACTGCAAAGAAGCGCGCAAGCAACTTCGATTCGCTTTCCATCGGATAGGCAAAGATTGATTTCAAGTATACCGCGATGAGAAAGCAATATAGGCCAGCCGGAAACGGAACAAATGCTGCTGCTGCTTCTGAGTTCGCATGACTTCGCTCTCGTTGTGCGTGGACTTCCTAATCGAACTAAGATGGATCGGGCTGTAGGCTCAGAGAAAGTTTGCTCGGGGAAGGAATAACAACAAGCTTTCTTTTAAGGCTGAAGAATAAAGGAATTCTTTTCCATGGGCGGTGGGAGGGGAAGCTAAAGTAAGCGACTCAGAAAGGTCAGGTGGTTTTATATCTCAGACTGCGCATGGAGTCCAAGATTATGCTGTAAGGCATCGATTTCCTCTTGAATGGCCGGTTGCCGACACTTCTGGGATGCTGCTTCTGCAAAGGTCTCAGGTTCTTTGACAGATACGATAGAAGAAAGAAAAACACGATGACCTCTGAAAAAAGAATCATAAGAAACTCACCTCTGAATTGGAAATTTCAGACGAGAGGAGCGACGAACCTCAAGAGGTGAGCAGTGTTAATATATCTATCATTTATATATGATAGATATATATAATCCCCAGATCCATCATTCATTCCCTCACTCACGTTTTCTTAAGGTATCAGAGCGGGTGCTCCTCTAGGGTTGTTTTCTAACCCCTGCTTAATTCTCAATCCTTGTTGCAAGGAACCTCAGGTCTCTCGAGCCTCCTCTATCATCATCCTCCTGCGGATCTTCGCTTTCTGCGGGGTCAGGGGGCGGCAGCCGGCAATCTATAGTGTTCGTCGATTCAGTGCAGAGCGAGGAGTCCTTTCTTTTCTATGATCTGCGAAACCTCTACTATACAAGGGAACAGACCTGCGTTGACGTCAATCCATCCTTTGATCTTAACGTCAGACCCTCTCTGCCTCATGTCTCAACGTTAGAACAGATCTTGTCTAACGTCAGATCCATTTGCTTCATCCTTTTTCTTTTTCAATAGGCTATGAAGAATATCCCAAACCTGGTGACTATCAAACTAGACGGCACCCATTTCATTCTCTGGTAGCTCCAGCTTCCTCTGGTTCGCAGTCAACAACTGCTTGGCTTTATTGATGGAACCACTGCTGCTCCAGAAAAGTAGATAGAGTGCTCCGGCTTCGATTTCTCGTCAAAAGTAGGCCGATGGATCTGTCAAGGTTTCAAAGCCAAATCCTGCATATGAAGAGTGGCTCTGCAAAGATCAGCTGCTGGTCAGTTGGATAAACTCCACCTCCCTTTACATCTGCGCTCAAATCCTCAAGCCCAATAAATTCTGGCTCAGGTAATAGATCTGACTCATGCACATCAGATCTGGAATGCCCTTCATGATAACTTCGCTCAACAATCCCAAGCTCGAGAAATGCAGCTGCGATTGGCTTCTCTCCTACTTCCAGGATTCCTATGCCCTTCACCTCAAAAAATCGATTCTGAAATAGCTCCATCCGGAGTTGTGGAATTTCAACAGATTTTGAGGATGACTGTGAGCCTTCAAATCAGATCTATTCGGCTTTCGCAGGTAGGCAGCTTTCCAGCCTATCTCTATATGTTCATTTTGATTCAACTCATGCTAATTTCGAATATCGGAAGATTCTCCACCGGATAATGCTCCAATTTGAACTCTCAACAGCCCTTCCAAATTCCAGACGGATGCAAGCAGAAAATGATCAAACATCGCAAGAAGCTATTGTGGCTCCTGACATCACGGAAAAGACAAAGCAGGGAATAGCTTCAACGGCGAAATGAAAAAGGGGGAATCAAAGGCTAAGAAGTAGAGGCCTTGCATCTCTCCCTCTCGCCCGGCTCATTCTCAATCACGATAGTGGCCTCTTAGAACTTTAGAGCTTTGAATGGGCGAGCTTTGCAAAGGGCTGTCTCGGACTTCATTAAATCCAATTCCAATAAAGTAGATATGATTTTGATCCAGGAAACAAAAGTCAAAGAAGACGTAATCCATCTGTCAAAATTTCTAAAAAGATGCTGGCAGCTGCTATGTTCCTTCGAAAAGTGCAGCTGGTGGCTCTTGGATTAATTTAAACAAATCAAAAAAGATGGCTGTCCCAACTCTCACATTGGAACCTAGACCATCACTATAGAATACCACGTCCCTAGACTACAACTTGGAATGGATGGCTACATAAGTCTATGCTCCAGCATCAGTTTCTCACAAGCAAGACCTATAGAATGAGCTCAGATTCATCCATACTGTTTCCAACCTACCTTGGTGCATTAGTGGAAACTCAAATGAATGCCTTATGCAATCAAATATGAAAGGGGTTCTTACTGGCCGAAAATCAGAGAAGAGGTATTGAAGATTTCGCGGATCACGTTGCTGATTGTGATTTGGTTGACCTCCCACTCTATGGCGCTTCTTTCACTTGGTCTAACATGAGAAAAGGGAAGGAAATGGAAATCCGATGCAGACTGGATCTTTTCCTAATCTACTCGGATTGGGAAGACCATCTGCAGGACACTATTCAAAAAGCGGGGACCACATTCGCTTCCGATCATGACCTCATTCTTCTTTTCTATTTCGAACAACTTCCCGCCACGGTACCGTTCTCTTTCGAACTGATGTGGTTATCCCTATCGAAATCTAGAACTCAAAGTTGTGGGGCAAAAGAATGCAACATTCTATTGACTTGATATAATATATTTCTATATTATTAGTACATCCTCAAAAGAGGAAAAGCCTAAGATTCCCTAACCTTAATAATCAAAGAAGGGCTAAAGTAATACCCTTAAGAGAAATTGAATTTCTATTGTGATTTTTTTAGTTAATTATACTGAAGAATCAAACAATCACTTCTACATGTTACCCTTCAAACTGGAGAATGGATATCGATCATTTCCTGTTTGCGAGTGAGAAGAAAAAGGATGGCCTTCCCCAATCCCTTCGTGAAGAGATCGGCAATTGATCTCCACTTCTAATGGTTGGTGTTCTGAGATGATTCCGGCAATCACCTTTTCCCCGAGAAAATGCCCTAAGTGAGTAAGGCGACTTCTACATGCTTTGTTCTCTCGTAGAAGACCTACTTGGAGGCTATGTGGATAGCATTCTGATTCTCACAGAACATGTCCATGGGGTTCTGTGACCGAAATCCCAATTTCAGTCAGAAGAGATCCAACTCATACAAGTTCACTAGTTGTTGATGCCATTGCACAATACTCGGCTTCAGCATTGGATCTAGACCTTCTTATTGCAAAAGAAAGGGCCTGCTTTTTGCTTTTCAAGGGAAAACATTATCCTATGGTGGATTTGATTCTATCAGAGGGCATTAATACCTTCCTTCAGCTTTTTGAGGTAGGGGCGGAGTCTCCACTACCACACTACTACTATACCACTAGCACTCCACGAGTGGATTAGTTGAGTGACTAGACTGAGATTCTCTTTGATATCAATCACTTTTCTAAAGAAAGTAGTCAAAATCATAAGAGAAGCAAGGTCCACAGAAGGTTGGGAAGTAGTACGCCCGGTTCGCCAGGATCAAACTCTGATTTTGAGTATGATCCTGGCTCAGAACGAACGCTAGCTATATGCTTAACACATGCAAGTCGAACGTTGTTTTCGGGGTCGAACCACTATCCTTTTGAAGCGGATAGTTCACAGTGCTCATTCTCTTTCTTTTAGGAAAGAATGAAAAAAAAATGACAATCCATTCTATTGTTATTCAAAAATTACTGAGTACGAACGCACATCTAGGCCGTCGGGTAGCTGCTCACCATTTCAAAGTCTATATCTGTGGTTCCAGAAATGGAATTGCTATTCTCGATTCAGACAAAACACTGATTTGTTTACGAAACGCTTGTCATTTTATAGGATCTCCCATTCGTCAAAAAGGCCGTTCCTTCTTTGTAAATACCAATTCGTTATTCGATGAGATAATTGAACAAATGGCGACGAGAATCGGCTGTATCAATGATTCTCAATGGAGGATCGGGGGTTTTTTGACCAATTGTTCAAGTCCGAAAAAAATCCGTTCGAGAAACAAGAAGATCAATTTCGGGTCGAACCAACAACCAGATTGTGTAGTTATTATGGATGCAGATAGAAAGTCCTCGGTCATACTTGAAGCTGATCGATCACAAATACCTATTGCATCTTCAGTGGATTCGAATATCCCATTGGGATCCCATAAAAGAATCACTTATCCCATTCCAGCGAATGATCCTATACAGTTCGTATATCTATTTCGTAATTCGATTACGAAAACAGTTCTTCTTGAACGGGGAAGAATCGTTGCGATGAAGGAGCCCTCCGCGGGGAGAAGAAACAACTCATCGATCAACCTTTTCCAAGAATAATTGGTTTTAGTCGAGTGGTCAAATACCGACGCTAGGGGGGACCTGTTTATGGATTGAACAAGAATTGTACGACTTCGGGCTGGGCTGGATGGAACAAGTGCGGGCCTAGCCCAATCTTCGTACACAGCAGCCAACGTCCCGGGGCGGGGCGCTCTGACGATGCGGAGAGCAAACAAAGGCGAGTTTGCTATTATGGACGGACGAAAAGCTGCAACAAGACGGGTGGCTACCTGCAGTGGGACCGCGGCACGGGGGGAAAAGGGGCAAATAGGGATGGACAGCTCGAAGAAAGCGCCGCATGCGGAACTGTCTAGATAGAATTCCGGCCCGTTAAAGAATGAGGAGGGATCCCGAAGGGACAAAAGACTCCTTGCAAGAGGTACATTCCCTTACTTATACAAACATAGAGAGTGGGCCTTGATCAAAAGCCAGAAGCTTCGACGAAGGGGTAGGTGTACAGAGGAAAGAGTGGTGATAAGAGGGCGAGTGGAGGCAGCCTTAACTCGAACAGGCCACTCTAGTAGAGCTGGCAGCATATCAACGTCGAGTTCCCCTCCACAAAGAAAGGGAACGTGAGTTGTATGCTCAAACTGGAAGGACATTTGGCCTAAAGGAAAAGAAGTTCGAACCCTCTCTAAGCAGACTGAACCTCCAGTCTTTACTTGACTCGGCCCGATGCCTGGAACTCCCATGCCTTTCTTGGTCGGACCAACCCAATCGGCAATTTCTGACAAGCCTTTCTGAATTTTGAGAGCAAGAAGCGGAACAAAAAGAAAGATTTCTTTATCTTTATGGATAACAAATCCATTTTTAAATATAGTTCGGAGACTTTCCCCAAGAAATGGGTACATAAAATGGAAAGATCGGAACATGGGAATAGATCTAATACCAATACGGACTACCCATTTCAATTGTTGTGCTTTCTGAAATTTCATACCTATACACAGGTTCAAGTTTCGATTGATATTTACGGAGTTAATCATCCCTCTCGAAAATGAAGATTTGAAGTGGTCCATAATTTACTGAGTACTCGGTATAACTCACGCATTTTTGTACAAACTAGTGCAGACGAAGTAAAACGAATATCTCCGGTAGTCAGTCCATTTCCATCAGCCGGCTGGTGGGAGCGAGAAGTATGGGATATGTCTGGTGTTTCTTCCATCAATCATCCGGATCTACGCCGTATATCAACAGATCATGGTTTCGAGGGTCATCCATTACGAAAAGACCTTCCTCTTAGTGGATATGTGGAAGTACGCTATGATGATCCAGAGAAACGTGTGGTTTCTGAACCCATTGAGATGACCCAAGAATTTCGCTATTTCGATTCTGCTAGTCCTTGGGAACAATGTAGCGACGGATAATTCAGAATCAGAATAGGTCCAGTCTAGGGGACAAATCAATAGGAAATGTTATTTGCTTCGTAAGAATAACAATTCACTTCTATGAAATGAAAGAGTTTCACAGGAATTGTCTTGATCGTCGGATATCATTGATTGAGAAATAGGAAGAAGTGTTCTCGAACGATTTCCTGCAATTCTTCCCAGTATGGAATGAGTCAAGAATAAAGCTACAAGTCTCGATCTATACGAAACGCACTGGGTTTTTTGTGTTTCTTTCGGTTTCATTGATAGCAGAAGAGCCTTACTAATAGGGTAGGCGGCGGTTAGCCCCTATTACGTAAGCACTAGATAGGGGCCTGAAAAACTAGCAACGCCCTATCGTTAGTTTGCTGGCTCGCTTCGCTTTTGAGGCTCCACTCGCTGGCTTTGAAGCCATGCTGAAAAAATACTTAGCGCACTAGCGCGTTTGCTTGATAATCATAATCATTTTGAAGCTGAAAAGTCGTTGCGCGCTAGCGCGCTCAGTAGTTTTTCAGCTGGGTCCATGATCCACGATCTCCTGGGGTTTCCAGGGAATTAAACCTGCAAGACCAAGGACAAAGAGAGCCGACGATTGCCTTGGGAAGATGTTCAGACCTTGTTGACTGCGCCCAGATTCCAAAGCCCTAGGTCGTGGGCTCTGATACCATGTGAAACGAGAGATTTTGAGAAAGAATCATCATTTCATTCATAGATAAAAAAGAGAGAGAGAGAGAAAAAAGTATGAAGGGTCAAAAACTAAATGACCCCTAATGCACAACGAGATTGACAATGGTAGTCTTTGACAGAAAGACCCTTGACAGAATCAAACAATAAGTAATATACATTGGTACATGTACATATGTCAACACTCCCCCTCAAGCTGGTGAATGTAGATCTACCATTCCCAGCTTGTCAACAAGAAGATTCAATCGATCCTTTCCAAGAACGTCGAGTGAATGGCAACTTGGTCTTCACTTCTCATATAGGGAGTTTTGATGAGGCCTGCAGTGACTTTTTCCCGTGGCAATCCACTTCTATGTGCTTAGTATGAAACAGAGAAAAAGGAGAGAAAGCCAAAGGATTCCATAGCAACTCCAAGATATACAAGGGAATCAAAGACGAAATGACCCCATGAAAGAAGACTCAAAGATACAATACAAAAGGATATCAACATTCATGGCAGATCGAACATTTCAATGGCACTCTATCATAATCCTTTTCCTGTGTATGGACTGGACCGGCACCATTAGCGCTGTCTGGGAGGCCTTTTTCAAGGTCAACTGTGACGCAGATCCTTGCACTGTTTTGAACACTCCTGTGGAGTGGTGTGGTGTGTCGTAAGGCCTCGCCTTGCTGATTATTGCTTAACAAAAGCTTATGCACTCCACGACTTAATTAATCATGAATCGATCAAAAAATCACCTTCTAAATGACGCATTTGCTGGAATGTTGAAATGGATTACGTAGCAAACCAATCCAGGGCCTCCTCTGCTAGGCTTCTTAAAAATAGGCGATTGAGGGCACCGTCGTTTCCATGGACTTCAGGGCACGCATTATAAAATGACTGTAGATGAATGCGCGGGTCCCCCCAAACCCCCCTGAATTCTATCGATTGGGGGACGTACCCTTCAGGAAGCTTGGCAGATTGAAAAGGACATAAGTCTTGGAATGAAGTCCCCCGCTTGGGCATTTGATCTTTGAATTCCAGGATCTGCTGCTGGGCCCATTTCTCAAACGTCAGCGGGTGACGATTTGATTGGAAAGTTTGAGGTTGATAAGGAGCGGGGATAGATGGAAGGGCGTCGAAGGATAGGTCCCCCTTTCCACTCTTTTTCATCCTTTAGGATGTTGAAATCTCCAATAAAAAATGGGTTATGACCGTCGAGCTTCATCAGCCGCCTCTTCCAGTTCGCTGACAAAGGAGGTCCTCCTACCCTTATAGATAGGGGTGGGAGGGCCTCTAATATTAAGATAATCAATTTGTTACCCGCAGGTAACAACAATCTTCTGCCACCAGTCTCTATCCCTGGACTAAAGCAGGTATAGAGAGTCTAAGTTGAGGATAGTGGCAATCCTACCACTAGTAATGAATGTGTCATGTGAAAAAACACCACGGGCATTTGGTCTTCGTCCAGGTTACACTCTTGAAGATGACCATATCGAGATTTTGTCTACTACAAAGATTTTTGACAGCGTTTCTTTTGGGCCTGCTGCCGAGGCCTCTCACATTCCAGGACAAGATCTGAATTGAGATTTATGGTTTCCCTACTTCTGCTCCCACCCGGGCTTGTTGAATTCCCAGGGTTACATCCTTTCTTCTTCTTGGCAACCACTATAAAGTCTTGTTCTACTAATGCCCCAGCTTGTTGATATCTTAATTATAACTGTCAACAGGAAAGCTCCTAAGATCATCGTTTAAATGGTCAGGAGTGGGAGAAGACTTACCATTACCCAGGAGATTGAGGAACACAAAGCTAGGTTCATTGCTATCAAGACTATGATGGCCATGGCTACTAAGAAGAATTTTCCAATGCATCAGATGGATGTGAAGAGTGCTTTTCTCAAGGGTGATTTGAAGGAAGAACTCTACATGAAGCGACCCCAAGGAGTCAAGAAGGGGCCAGAGAAGCTTGTGTGTAGGTTGAAGAAGTCTTTGTATGGCCTTTTGCAAGCACCTCATCCCTGGAATTAGAAGATCAATTGGTTTCTCTTGGGTTCAGTTTACCAATTACAGAGGCTGGTTTGTACGTTAAGAAGACAAGAAAGGACATTCTTTTTCTTGTCTTGTATGTGGATGATTCGATCGTCGATGGGGCTGACTTGTTGATTAAAGAGACCAAGCAGTAGCTTTCTAAGAAGTTGGATATTACTGACAAAGGTCTTTCACATTATTCTCTTACTTTATCTGGTAAGAGAGGGATAGAATTTTCCTTAGTCAAGATAAGTATGCTAGACAACTCTTAGAGGGATAAAGCATGAAGTATGACAGGCCAAAACACTGACCCTGGTGTCAAATTGATAAAGAATTCAGGCACGCATGAGGTTGATGCTACTTTATACAGGAGTTTGGTTGGGACTTTTTTTTTATCTCGCAAACATTGGACCAGAAATTGCCTTTGCAGTTGGACTTGTAGCCGACATTTATGCAGTCTCCATAAGAGACCCACCTTAAGACAGCTATAAGGATTTTTGAATATGTCAAGGGAACATTGTGGGGGGTTTGAAGTTTCGGAGAGAGATATCTCATAATGGATGGATGGTAGGAATCGCACTGAACTGATCAACCATTTCAATCCCTTGGAGGATTACTGATTGACTCTCTCTCTCTCTCTCGATCTGGATCCGTAATGTTTAACATTGGCTAGGGGATCCAATACAGAGAACGATGGCACAGGTAGAGTGTTGATTGATTCAGATTAGTTGTCTTCCTGATCAAAGAGATTTTGAGTCCAAGTCAACTGATAAGGCAGTCTCCAAAATATAGACGTGCTACACTTCTACCTAATGGATTCGAACACTCGCACTCAACCTATCCCTTTCACTGATGTCGCACAATAACCTCTTCCCCTTCTTTCTCCCACTATATCCCGGGGCAGATCCTTCCAACTCGTCTATCTCGGCTTTAAGGGATAGGGGGCCTGATTGATCATAAGAGTCAATAGTAGGAAGGAATGAAGCAATATCCTCGCATACACATCCAGAAAAGAACAAGAAGTCATCCCTAATTTCTATTAGGGCCCACAGAGAATTCCTTATTTATCAACTTGGAGACGAAAGTAGCTTCAGAAAGAGAAGATCTACTCCTGTCTTCCCCACACCCGGCCATTTGTTCCAAGCCTTCCTATCTGAATGCCTTTCTCTCGAATCAATATCCATAGCAGTAGCTAGTATAGCTGGTCAGGGAGAGAAATGCCGACGAGCTACCCTCCTCTGAGACCCCCTGCCTGAACATACTGCTCTTGAGGACCCTACCTCCGGATAAGAGGAATTCGAATAGCCGCAGCGATTGCTCCCGATTCCACTCCCGCTGCAACACTGCAAATGAGTTAGGAGTGAAGGAGGCTTTCCCGACGATTCGAATAGAGCAATTAAGCAACTAACCCTCCCTCTCGGCCATGGTCAATCTGACTCTCCCCTCCCTCAGATTCAGATAAAGGGTCAACGTCGACCTGAATAGGAACTAGCCCTTTCTCATGTTGTGAAATCGATGAATCAAATAGATGTATGCCACTATTCCGTCTTTCTCAGCACAACCCTTCACGTTATCGCTTTAGTAATCGCAGTCAATTGGACATCTATCCATTACAAAAACTCGTTCTAGTGACATCTCCGATTTGGTCATCCGGCTAGCGGCGGGGCCATCATATTACGAACGGATGAACTATGCTCTCCTATCTGAAACCGTAGGTCTTTTCGAAGTGCAGTTCACGACCGAGGGATTGAAAGAAGACCGCAGGGAAGGAAGAGGTTATAGCAGTTTTGCAATCGAATATAGAGTGGGTAGGAAGCGTCAGCAAAGCTCTTTCCTTCGCTGAGCGAATGCTATCATGTAGGTACTTGAGCAATAGCTTCTTCAGGCGCTTGATCGGTGGATCGAATTGATGAACCTACTGAACTGAACATGGGGGAGACGAGACCAAACCGTCCTGCATTCAATAAGACCCTCTTTCCAATACGTTATTTTTGGTTGGCACCGTATTGATCGTTATTACATAAAAAAGATGACAGCCCCTTATGTTAGAGGGGTATTACCCCCTTTTTGATAAAGCGGGTAAGGATATGGAAATGCCCCCACCCACGGCAAGGAGCTTCCTGAAGGTCCCTTCGGTTCGTTGTTTGGGGTGGAATGGGATAGAGAGAGGAGCATAGAACCAAAATCTCCTCTGTTCATAGTTATTGAATGAAGGAGGAGGAGACTTCAAAGTCAATTTGTCTCCCCTTTCAAACCAAGGTCGCTACCGCTCCACCTTGTATTCCTGATCGACTGGCAGGGAGAAGTCGCGCATTTCAAATAGGAGATATTCAAAGAGTATTGAAGACGGATCTTTTGATCCTATCTCTATTAATTCCTTACCCTAATGTAAGAGATTCCATTCCTTAGCCGATCCGCATCAATAGACGATTGGCAGTGGAGCACTGATTCCCAATAAAGGCCGGTTGTGCTCGAAGAATGAATTTTTACTTTTCACTCTTGGTTCGGTTCCGGAACCAGAGGCTAACAATGGCTAAAAGAGGGAATAGGGGTGGAACGAATGGTTAAGTAGCAGGTTAGGCTCAGTTGCTCCTCTGGTTTAATACCTCCCTCCTCCCATCCTCCATTTGTTCCTTGAAGCCCGTAGCTTCTTACTCCTATGCTGCTTCTATCGCTCTATTTGCTGTGGTATCTCTCTCAATTGGTTAGCTAGTGTCATTGGCCTTCGGCTCAGCTTCTGCAGTTGTTAGAGTAGCCCCCGTTATTAACACGACTTTTGGCTCTTCAGGCCAGCTACATGGAATTGGTTTGCTAAGTCAGAGTTGTTAATTGGTTCCAGTAAGCTACTAAACATAGCATTAATCATTCAACTTTCGCCGCTTGCATCTTTCACTATCATCACCGTTCTTAAGCATGGATTCATATCGATAGGATATATTTCATTCCATATCTCCTTCTGGCTGGCAACCGACCAATCTTTCTCTCTAGAGGGGCCCAAAAGATACAAATACACTCCTGAGGAGTATTCCTGGGAAATTAACTCCTTCCTTTCCAACCGGATTCATGAGTGAAGGAAAAGATCAGATGGAAAGGACTCTCCTTCCTTCTCTCCCATCTGCTCGGCGCTCTATAGCGAGTGATGAAGCTTCAAGTATCCATTCCATCTATAAGGTTCCAGGAAACAGGGATAGACTAGATGTGAAATGGAGCAAGGGGATGCCTCCCTCCATCCATAGTTGATAAGTCCCTGAGGGAGGGGGATAAGGAGACTAAGGAATAAAAATTTAGGCCAAAAACCATATATAGATTTCTTCATCGAAGAAGGCGCCAACTCTTGAATGGGTGGTTTGGTCGGATAAAGGTTTGCCTAACCCATTTCAGTTCATTTCGATGAAATCGACCCCACCCCATGTTCTTAGACGGAAGCCTGGGAGTAGAAAGCTCGAAAGCTAGTCTCCGCCTTTGTATCTTTCTTTTCTCATCTTGGAGAGCTTTGCCCCTTATAAATGACAGAGGTCATGATAACAGTTAATGAGTGAGGCGAGGGGTTTATTCCTCTCAATCGACGAGGGCTTGAGTCCCCTATGGCCAGTACAATGCGCTAGCAGCATCTTCTATAACGCTGACATCTTCTATAAAGAAAGCTATCCTTGGGGACTCCGTCTCGTCTTTAGGGACTATATTCATTCCTTAGTCAATCAAGTTCATGCATCATCAGCTTTTTATATATAATAATTGCTGAACGTATGACTTGTGCTACCGCTTATGGTACTGCTTGCAGTACGGACTGCTCTTCCTGCTGTTAATAGCGCTTTCCTTTTCTCTTTTGAAGGTTTCAGGCCTAGCTTGACGCGGCAGTAGGGACTGCTTTTCGTGCTAGTGTTCGGACTGCTTTTCTTACTATTGCGGGCTGGGTGTCATGCTTTTAGCTGAGGGCTTTCCTTGCTTGGCGCTTTCCTGACTACTTTTTAATTGTTCTCTTCTCGAAGTCAAACTACTACCGAGCTTCGCACCAGGGCTCAAACCATGCCTCAAGGAAACAATAACCCCACAACCTAAAGGCTTTCCGAGAGATCCGAGAGACATGGTTCAACTAATGGTGCACTATCCTTCTCCCAAACATTTCTCAGTGAAACCACTCAGTACAACTTATTAAACGGAAACTATGAACAAGATCTTAGAGCTGTCTCCATCATCCATAGCTCCGGGATTAATGTGCAGTTTTTTATGCTGGAGTCATGAATCACCTCTTTGCATAATTTATTTCTAATCAACCTTTTTTTCGTGTTCGTCTTTTTAGTAGAAACCGAAATGAGAATAATGAGAATCTCCATAGTAGTTCCACGCCCCCTCTCGCCCCAAATGTGAGAAGGCGCTTTCTGAAAATGATCAAGGTAGGAATTTTCAGTAGTCATCTATCGCGACAATGGATCAACCTGATTTCCAAGCTATAAAAAATTTACAAAAATTCAAACCACGCTAAAAAAAGTAGAACTCCAACCATTCTCCTTATGGAAACCGCTTGACATCGAGATCATTTAGTTGCCCTTGAATTTGGCTTCGAAAATAGATCTAAATAGAGGCTACAAAGCCACCCTACTTTGATCCCCGGATCGCGTTATTGGATTAGCGGATGCCACAAGACAAAGTAGTCTTATAAGGACATTCTACTTATTAGAGGCAATGGCCTTCCCCTATGTCAAAGACAGCCGATTCGTCCTACTAACATGTCTTCTGCTGGGATTGGGTGTCTGGTGGTACCTTCTATTAGAGCCCCTATTGGTTCAACCAACGGCTTGCTGCTCACCTGAGTACACTAGTGCAATTAAGGAAGCCGCACAATGCCCAATGAGGAATCTGGGCTTCCCGTGTATTCATCCAAATCAGATCCATGAGAAAGTTATGGACACGTTCATGAAATCGGAAGTCTTTGATCCTCTCCAGCTCAAACCCGATAATCGAACAGTAGCTTTAGCAGTAATGGTTGGCATTATTGCTCTAAGCCTTGCCCTAATTAGGGGAATAAATGATAGAGCAAGGGATTATGCTATGAAATACTAAATAAGCATAAGGTTGAAGTTCTTCCACATATTTTGCGCATTGCTGCGGTGAACAGGCGTATACTTTCATTTTTTAATGATATTAGAAAATTTCCTAGCAGAAGTAGAGTTGTCGTGCCTTTCGCTATGGTATTTTCTCATACTCCATATGTTTTCAGAAAAACTTAATGGTTCATTTTCTGTGTCATTTTTCAAAATTAATTCATTTGACCACGCCTGAAACTTTTTAAGTTGAAATCTCTTTCTCAATCTGACATGTTCTTTTTTGGGCTTCTCCATGAATTGACTCACAACACTTCAAGCATATGCAATGTCCGGTTAAGCAATTGTAAGGTATATCAACGGTCATAATCAATCTCCTATACACTGTAACATCAATAAGATCACCATCCATGTCATGAGTCAAACCGTGATTTTGTTCAATAGGAAATTGACATGGTTTGCATCCCATCATTCAACTTTTTTGATAAAACATCCAATGCATACTTCTGAGGAAAAGACCACTGTTTGATCTTGCCACTTCGATGCCCAGAAAAGATTGAAACTTTCCAAGATCTTTTATATTTCATTTCTCTCTTAGCTGCTTTTTTAGATCTGAGATAGCTTCTGCATCATCCCTAGTAACTACCTTGTCATTGACATAGACAATAAGAATAGCTATACCTGAGTTTGTCTTCTTAGTAATGAGCGAATAGTCCAACGCAGCACGCTTGAAACCAGCTCCTTCAACAACCTCATTAAATTTCACGAACCATGCATGAGGAGGTTGTTTCAAACCATAAATAGCCTTTTTAAGACAACACACCGGGTTACAATTTCCATCAACCTAGATTCCCTCCGGTTGACGCATGTACACTTCTTCTTTCAAGTCCCCCCCTTATAGTCAATTGAAATGCATTCTTCACGTCGAGTTGATGAAGACCCCATCCTTTCACGGCAGTAATAGACAGGATGCATTTGACAGACGTCATTTTGGCAAAAGGGGTAAACGTTTCATCATAGTCAACTCCATGCTCTTGAGCATTCCCCTTTGCTACAAGTCGAGCCTTATGCCTTTAAATCGACCCATCAACTAGATACTTTATACACCCGGCAGGGGCTGAGACAAGAGTAGGAGCAGCGCCAAAAGTGGAAAGGTAGGAACAAAGCTAGTTGTGGTTTAAGTTCCTTATCCAGACTCGTACCCTTTAGCTTCCCTTCGTACGGTTATAGACCTAGAAGTAAAGGCAGGAGCATCCCTTCCATTTTGAGAGCTAGAAGCAGGAGAGCTTGTTGTTTACCCATAAGCATGAAAGGTCTAGCATCAGTCATTTCAGCAAGTGGTTAATCAAGTGATTCTGTAAATGAAGCATACTTTGCTCTCGCACCCCCCCCCCCCCCCCAAATAGATAGTTGCTTCGATCGGCCTAACCCCCATTGAGAGAGAGGAATGGATTCTATATACTCTTTTTTGAGTGAGGGGAATTTGGCACTTTGACACGGCTACTACGGTCATTATAGAAACTCTCTTCCTCTTTGACAAGCGAGTCAAGATCTTCTTCATCGGATCACAGAAGGGCTTAAGGGTATATCAGCAACAGGGATTTTCTCCGGCCTGCCGAGCGAAAAGACTCACAGTCCACCGACTTACAGGTAAAGGTATAAGAAGATATTTGATCCAGTTAATAAGTAGCTAAAAGGGGCAGAAGAGTAAGGAAGAAGTTCTATCTGATGAATTGGGAGGATACCGGAGCACATCATGTTCGAATCCGGGTTAGAAGCAAATGCGGCCTCCTTTGCCCCCCCATGTGCTAAGAATAAGAGGAGCCAGAAAGTGAAAGTCATTTCAGCTTCTCAACACATTGCTTATGTGAAGATTAGTGAAGATGGAATGTGGGGAGAACTGAAGGAAGCCTTGAAAGGTCCTATTATTCCCTAAGCACCTTAAGGGCCAAGAGAAACGGGAAGTTAGCATATTCAAATGGAATTTTTCTTTTGCCATCCACTTTTATCTCTTCATCCCGTTTTAAAAAGTGAGTTTTGTCTTATTGTTAAAGTATAGATGTGATTAGAGAAAAACCTAAGATAAAAGGTCTCTCTACTACCATCTATCATCTAACTCTCTAAATTCAAGCTTTTATTAAAGAGAATAGGCCTTTCAGAGTCTTCTCTTCGATAAGCAAGGTATTAGAGTTAAGAGCTACTACTACTTATATTATAACTCTTAAGGTAAAACACCTTAAACAGATTAAAGGAACTAGTAGAACTCATAACAAGAAACCCTAAGGGAGGTAGAGGGTCCTTGAAAATCCCCATGTTTTTTATTAGGGTTTGATGGAGCATCCTCTTGAGGCACTGTCATTTTTCCTGGGTCTATAAGATTGTCGGATCTTATGCTTAAGAATTCCAGCAGTAATAAGTTAATGCCCTGGACCGTCAATGGAAAGCACAATAGACTGACATGTTCTAGTAAGGCGGGACTGGATCTGGCATTGGCTTTGGTGTCAGGAGCTGAATAAGGCCTTTGTTTGTCCAGTAGCAACGGAAGGATCTGGCTCAAAGAAAGGTAGCTTTAATGGGGTGAACTGGCGAAGAGCTCGCTTGTTATTCCCATCATTGTAATTATTTGTAATTATGAGGGACTTGCTTGGTTCTCTGACTTGGTTCTGGCTTTGATTTTTCTTTACCCCTATCTAGTGACGGTTAGCATTCTGATTCTAACGACTGTGATTGTTTTGCCCAGCTGTTGGGGTTGGTTGTTGTTGGGATTGTTGCTGAGAAGCTCATCTTCATGGGTGCAACCTAATTAACTTCATCATCTCGATGACTGGCATTATTGTTATATTTACTGCGATTATAACTCTTGTTGTTGTTCCATTTCTTCTTTCTGGAAGAAGGGTTTCCGCTACTATCAAATTGCGAAGAAGACGAGGTTGTTGCTGCTGAGCCCACTATTCAAAGCACCTCTTGGGCTTTGAATACTAGAGAGTAATCCAAACAATTTCCCCTTATAATCAAAGACGAAGGCTTATAAAAGTTGCCCAGAGTTATATAACGAGGAGCAGCAGTGGTTTTGAATAGAATGTCCATATGGTCTGCTTCTGGAATTGGTGGGGAGATTTTTGCTGCGACAGCCCGCCATCGCCCTATATAGGTAGCGAAAGTCTCATTTGGCTTTCGATGCAGCACTTCTAGGTCAACCCTATCTTGTGACAGGTGGGCGCCATGCTCATGTTATAGCAAAACTGCTGCTGGAATTTGGCTCCCCAAACATTGACCCCAATTAGCTATAAGTCCCGGGGCCAATGACGTGAACCAATCCAGCGCTGGTCCTTCTAAGCCCTTCTGAAATAGTTTGATGAGAATGGGATTGTCGTCATGGAATTCAGGGCATGCAGAATGACAGTAAGGGCACCAACCGTTAGGGTTGCCCATGCCATCATACTTGTGAAAGTTAGGCGGGGTATACCCTTGTGGTAACCTGGCTGATGGGAAGAGATAGAAAGAACTTCAACCCCTAGATAGTAAGGATTGTTACATCGGTTCCTTTTTAATTGTCTCCGGTTTCTGGGTTTTGAGCTACTACAGCTGCTGCCACAAGAGAGGGTCCACCTAATTGGAACGCTGTGAGAGGCGTAGCTGGACCGCTTCGAACTCAGCATTTTATCTCCAACTCGGCGTACCAACGGATAGCATGCACTGGTACTGCATTGCCACGACGGCCGCAGGCATGGGAATCTTCGAAACCCTGCCGTGTACGAAAGGTTGAGCTAACCTTACCCTTGTCCAGTAACCATTCTGAAGGGGGTTCGAGTAGCAAAGGAGATTTTAAGATCATCTAACTTCGTACGAGGAACTCCCCTGGGGCGGCTACCGCGAGATAGGTTGACCCTTGGAACAAATTCTGATTCGCACTAAAGGATTTTTTGTACACAAAGGCTATGATTCGCTAGCGCAATTCCTCAAGCTAAGGAGAATACCTAGTCGTCTTGGGTTGACCGCCTTGCCGGAGCTTAAAATTGGGTGGATGGTATGGCTCATGCATCTCGCATATGTGTGACATGATCACTTAGCGCCCTAGCGATATCAAGGCTATGGCCTTCACAGGTTCATCATAGATAGCTAGATGGGATACTGAAAATATTTTGTTCTAGCACTGTGGGCACATAGGATGTCCTTGGGTGAGAGTCCCAGAATCCTCTTGGTACTAGAGGATACTCCAACATTTAGACTGAGTGGATACATGAGCGCTCGAGTGCCGAATACCAGTAGGCGGCATCTCCCACTATGTTGTGGTCTGTTAGGAAGGGGTGTGGCCTTATCTACCCAAGTGAGGGGGTTATAAGCTAGACTGAGTATGACCAGCTTGTAAATGGGTCCGCTATTGACGAGCATGGTAGGTATTGGCAGACTGCTGGCTAGGCAGATGGTGAGGTCTTTTCCACTCGCTGGTTGTGCAGCTAGGGAGGTTGCACCATTATGGAGTGTATTAGACCCCGGTGATATCTCAGAGATGAGCTATACTGATATGTGGACTTACTGAGTAGGAATTGTGTACTCAGCATTTGACTCATTCATTCATACATTCACTATCCACTCGGGCTGGTGATGCACAATCAAGTCATCGTGTGTACTTTTGCAATGGCCAGGATTTCGGTTGGGGTGCATGACCAACCTGAGATCAGGAGTTTACCACATTGAGTCTAGCTATCCAAATTTAGGTATGAGATTTTGGATAGAAGTCCCTTGTGATGGACCCCATAGCCTGTGATACTACGTGCTATCATCCTGACTTCACACTCCAGCATGGTCATTTCATTCTCACCACATATTGTATTACATCCGCAATATATAGCATTTTGGTTTGATATGTTTCTTCATTTATATGGCCTAGATGAGGTTGACGATATTTGTGAACTCATCAGGATTTACATATTGCATTGCATCCTTAGTATATGATATTAGGCTTATTATGTATCTGCATTGTATAGTTGATCGACATTGCTTCCTCAGTATATGGTATCAGTTTATTATGTTTTTGCATCTCATAGCCTGGATAAGGCTGATGGTATTTATGGACTTACCAACATGTTTCCATATTGCTCTGATATTGCATACTTGGCACTTACCTTGAGCACATACTTACACCACCCTCTAAGCTTTATATAAGCTTTTGCATGATAGATGCGTGCAGGTGGCGTTAGGTCGCAGCAGGGTTGAGCTTGGAGTGTACAACTGTCTTCTGGAGCTTTGATTTTTGATATATGTATTTTCCCTTTCAGCATTGTATTCAACTATTTATTTTAGTAGATTTGTGATGATGATGTTGCCTTTGTGATTTGGGTAAACTTGTGGTTATACTTCTTACGAGATAAATGTATGTTAAAAAATCCTCTTTGTAGGATCCCAAAATCAGAATCTAGCGTATGGGTGCCGAGAGCCGAGAATGGGGTAATACGGAGGCTGTCGACACCAAATTCGGTGATCGGGAAATCTGTGAGCCCGATTTCCGAGTTTGGGGCGTTACGGACGGTGTGGATGAAGCACCTACATCATGGTGTGGCCCGTCAGGCGAATGACCTGGATATAACATGTACCCCATGTGGGACTCACCATCCTTGCTACTGGATGGTGGAGTCACACGTGGGAAAAATCAAGGTGGGTCCACACGTGTGGCCCACTAGAGCTTTGGATCGAGCAGATATTTGTGTTTTCTCCACCGTCCAGACCTGCTGGACGGTGAGGATGGATGTGCAGCAGGTGGGTTTTCATTGTCCAGTCCACTGGACGGTGTGAATGGGATAGGTACATCAGGTGAGTCCCACATGTGCCCCACCAGCATAGGATAAAAGCTAATATTTGTGTTTTCCCTACTCCCATCCAGGCGTGCTGAACATCCAGCGGGCATACAGCCTGGATGGAATACATCATCAAGGTGGCCCCATGTCCGGCCAAATGGGCAGACGGTTTGGATGTCTGGACACATTAGGTGGGTCACACACCACTGCAAGAGAGAGAGAGAGAGAGAGAGAGAAATCGAGAGATGGAGCGCTCCGCCACTATGAGCCCTCCTTGGTTACAAAACATACATCAAAGGGGGTCCCAAATATGATCCACACCATAATCGATAGGCCCCACTTGGTCCATCACAAAAATCACAATCTAATCCTATAAACACCCACCGATTGCTAATCTTCTTGGTTTTATAGCTTCCTTAGCTCTTTGGCTTCAACTTTAATGTAGGAAGATGTGGATCGAAGGGTGGAGATGGGAGTTTAAGGGTAGGAAGTGAGCCACACACTAGGCTCTCCTTTCTCTCCTTAGAGCTTGGATAGTCCTCTCTCTTGGGATTTGCTTGGAATAGAGTGAGAAATGAGAGAGGGAGGAGTGGTGATGAGATGAAAAAGGATGGGTGATGAGTGTTGGGTGTTATGGCTTGTATAAGAGAGTGACATGAGAGGCATGGGTTGTGTTGACTCTTAGGTGAGAGAGGGATGGGTGTTATACTTGATTGATTGATGGGATTGATTTGATAGATTGTAGAGATTCTCTTCTCGGGATTTACAACTTGCGGCATTTCTCAAAATAAACGCGGGCCCACAACTTTTGGCCTGGGTATCGCATAGGTGTGCAAGACAAGACGTTGGAATAGTAGCGACGGCGCGGTTGCTAGGGTACAAGTCTCGAGTCAAGTTGACTCAGATCTATGAGATGCAACTTAGGGCTGTGCACAAACGACAATTACAGGTCGCGGGTCCTGAAATTCGACGGGGAGGATCGCGGAAGTCTATGGAATGGTACAGGATAGGATACGGGCCTTACAAAGACCACTTACAACAAAGATTGGAAAATAGGTTCATCAAGAGAAGCACCAGCTAGTTGAAGGAGAAGGTGGAAAATGAAATAAAAAAGTGATTTTCCCCCCTTTATTGTGCAAACCCGCGATCCTCAACTAGTCAAGCATGTCCTCGACCCGTCGAAGGTCGTCTAGTCAGGGATGTACTCGACTCGTCGAGCAGGCCACAAATTTGAAATTTTAATTTTATTTACATGTTATGCATTTAAACATTATAAACATATAATAATTTAAAAAATGCATAAACAACATGATTAATTAATTAAAAGTATACAAACCAATATCATGCTTTAATTTGGAAAATCTATTCTTGTTGAGCTGTTTTGTCATTATGTTTGCAAGTTACTTCTTAGTTTGAATATATTCTAATGCAATACTCTTGTCCTCAACTAATTCTTGAATATAATGGTATTGAATTTGATATGTTTCATACGAGAATGTTGAATAGGATTTCTTAAAATATTAATTGCTCTCGAGTTATTACAACATAATGTCATTGTATCTTGCACAATACCATAATCAGCTAACATTCTTTTCATCCACATCAGTTGGGTGCAAGCATTACTAGCTGCGATATATTTAGCTTCAACTGTTGACAGAGATACAGAGTTCTGTTTCTTGTCGAGCAAGGAAACTAAACAGTTCCCTACGTAGAAACATCCACCACTGCTATCGTCAATATTTCCTGCCCAGTTTGCATCAATATATCCAGCAATTTGTAAAATTGTATTATGTGGATACTATAGACCTAAGTTTGCACTACTTGCGACATAACTGATTATCCATTTTACAGCAATTAGATGTGATTCCTTAGGATCAGATTGATATCTAGCACATATTCCAACACTAAAAGCAATATCAGGTTACTAGCAGTTAAGTATAGAAGACTACCAATCATACTCCGATATAGACGGGAGTCTATACTTTTACCTGATTCATCCTTAAAGAGTTTGAGAGTTGTTCTCATACAATATTAAACTTTTTCCTATTCTCAAACATAAATCTCTTTATAAGATTCAAGGCATACTTGGTTTGTGAGATGAATATACCATCTTCATGTTGTTTTACTTATAATCTAAGAAAGTAATTTAATTCTCCAACCATAATCATTTCAAACTTAGATTTCATTAGATTTGCAAACTCAATATACAAGTTAGAGCATGTAGATCCATAAATAATATCGTCAACATAGATCTGAACTATCATCTATGATCATTATATTTCTTGACGAATAAGGTTCAATCAACACTTCCCATGATAAAGTTGTGACTAATTAAGAATTTAGTCAGTTTTTCATACAATGCCCAGGGAATTTGTTTCAGACCGTAATGTGCCTTTTTAAGACGGTACACATGATTTGATAGTTTGGGGTCCTCAAAACCCTTAGGTTGTTCAACATATACTTCCTTATGTAGGTCACCATTTAGAAATGTGCTTTTGACATCCATTTGATATATTTTGAATTTCTTATGACATGCAATTGAAATAAATAATCTTATGGATTCAAGGCGCACAACTGGTGTAAAGGTTTCATCATAATCAATACCTTCTATCTGAGTGTATCCTTGTACAACCAATCGTGCCTTGTTTCTATAATATTCCCAATTTCATCAGATTTGTTCTTAAAGATCCATTTGGTTCAAATTACATGTTTATCAGAAGGTTTAGGAACCAAGTACCAAACATCATTTCTGACAAATTGATTTAACTCTTCTTGCATAAAACATATCCAATTTTCATCGGAAGCGCTTCATTTACATTTGTCGGTTCAATTTGATAAGTGAAGGAGACGTAATTACAGATATTTTCTAACTTTCTTCTTGTCTGAACACCAGTACGAGGGTTACCCAATATTTGATAAGTCGAATGGTCTTTAACTAATCTTAATTCAGTATTAACTGATTTAGATGAAGAGTCAGGTTTATCTATAATGTTGACTTCATCATCATATTATCTTAGATTAGGTGTGATCAGGTGATCGTCAATCACTACATTAATAGATTCTTGAATCACCCCTATTCTTTTGTTAAGAACATGGTATGCTCTACTATTTAGAGCATAACCCAAGAATATTCCCTCATCACTCTTGGCTTCGAACTTTCCTACATTTTCTCGGTCGCGTAAAATGAAACATTTACTTTCGAAAGTCTGAAAATATTTAACGGTCTGCTTCTTATTAAACCATAATTCATAAGTTATTTTATCGTTAGTTTTTCTAACATACACATGATTTATAATGTTGCAAGCAGTATTAACAACTTTAGCCCATAAGTTTTTCTATAAGTTCATGCTATTTAGCATTACATTGGCCATTTCTTGTAAAACTTTGTTCTCTCTTTTAACAACTCCATTTCGTTGAGGTGTTTTAGGAGCAGAGAACTCATGTGATATACCATGGTCATTACAGTACTTCTCAAAATTATTATTTTCAGACTTAATACCATGATCACTTCTAATTTTAATCAAAAGTACCTCTTTTTTTAGTCTGAATTCTTTTTAGAAATTTTCTGACTTCATTGAGAGTATCTGATTTGTAAGTGCTAGAATGTGTAAAGCACACCTTGTTTGTTAAATTCCGTTTAGACAAAACAGCTTATGAAATGGCCTTCTAGTGTGGATCAAGATGGAAAGTTCAAATTCTACTAAGATCAAGATGGAAAGTTCAAGTTCTATTAAAATCAAGATGTTAAGTTCAAGTTTTACTAAAGTTTTAATAGAAGATCAAGTTCCATCTAGAAATTCAAGCTCTATTGAAGAATCTAGTAAAAGATCAAGCTCCATAAAGTTCAAGCATCTAATCTACTTCAAAGCCATATATGTGTCAATAAGCGACATGTCCCTTAAAAATCTTACTTTTACAATTAATTTTAGAGAAGGAACAGTCACTATTGATCGCCACTTGATTTCAGCCTTGACTGAAATAACCGTCGTTGATGATGGCATTCCTATTGCCAATCTTATCGATAAAATGACTCATACTGAGCAACGAGCGATCACTCATAGACTATGTCGCTTTGAAGCTGAATGGAATCTGGTAATGCTCTCTGTGCCAAGCAGATGCTTCCTATTTTGAACAAGAAATAAGTGCATTTAATTTGTGAGATTATCTTATTCAAATATAACAGAGAAAGAGTACGTTAAGAACAATCATCATATTATTAATACTGAGTTCATTTACATCCTCGGGTGTCCCTTGATTCTAAGATAAGTTATCTAGAATATAGAAATTGACAAAGTTCAAATGTCGGATCCGGATGTCAAATTCGGAAACACTTCGACTCATGATTTGATAATCTTTTAAAAAGGAATATTGTGTGGATCCGATCAATTGTTTTCCCTTCTTAAAGCTTGGATAGAGGAAGAACTAAAGCCTAAGTATTTCGACAGCATTTCGACCCCTTATCATCACTGACTGCATAGCAGTCTGGTTGCGCGGGTCCACGCAACCAACATGGTTTGCCCGGGTTCGTGCAAGCCATGGGCTTCTCCACATTCCTACCTTTTGTCTTCTTTGTTACTCTGCACTTCTTCCAAAATCTTCAGTCCTCTTAAATGAGGGGGGAGGGGGGTATTTATAGGCTTCCACACGTGTGAAACCTCAATCTTAGTGCCAAGGGACCCACCTTTCTTTGATTCTGAACATCCATGGACAACAAGTCCAGAAATCAGTTGTGTGACCCCGCACAGCTGATATGGTTTGCACGGACCCACATAAAACTCCCTTTAAAGTACTTATTCTTCCTCATCTTCTGTTTCCTTCCATTCTTCACTTTTCATCTTCTTATGCTTCAATTCTTTCTTCTCTTTTTTATGCCTCAACAGATGCCCCCTTGATCCTTTCTTTATTTCTCAAGAAATCAAAGAATAAGGATCAATTTCACTCTGAAAGAACTTGTGCGGACTCGCGCAACCACCGCCAGTGTACTGTACTCAGCCACACGCACTATAAATACCTGGAACTTCATTCACTCTGCACTTACTTCCATTTTGCAAAGAACTTCTGTCTCTTCACTGAATCCCCGCGTAACTATTTTTGCTTGCGCGAACCCGTGCAACAGGTCTCCTGTCCGCGCAAAGGACTTCATTTGCACGAACCCGCGCAACCAGGACTTAGAAAAATTTTTCAGACACACCTTTTTCTTCTTTAAGACTTAAACTTTTCTTCACCATGGCCCGCATTAAATGAACATTTCGTGTCGTTGACCCACCAACTACACAACCCTCTTACTAAGATTTGCCAGACCCATCTTCTTTTCATCCTTCTCCATCCTCTAACCAGCCACAACCAAAGCTCACAAAAACCACTGCCCGCCATCCTACTTATTTCAAGGAGCCCGTACTCTCAACCTTTGATTTTATTGATCGCATTTCTTCACTACCGTCTCCTATTCATCGGGCAATTTCAATGAGAGACGTAGAACGACCTCCGAAGCATGGTCGTGAATACGATTGGGACGAGTGGTTAAAATTAACCGCCCACATTCACACTGACAACCAAAGATGTCCTACTCAAGAGGATACACCTCTTGCCTCTCGATCAAAGAAAACTCACCATAATAAAGCCAAAGAATTCGAAGAGAAGATAAAGGAGCATAACAAAAAGAAGCTCCAAAACTCATGGGAGATGGTCCGAGTGATTGAAGGCATCATGAAGTTTGACAACCCGCACTTAGAGGGTATGATTGTGATCCCTCTCAGTCTTCATCACCATCAATCCATGCTCAACTGTGAGCCAAGAGATCACATAGATGGAGAGAGACTGATGTACACTTCTTCTTCGTCGTCGAGAGAACCACGCATTCTCGAGGGGATCTTGCTAGTGCATAAGCCGAGGCAATGCATCGGCAAGGTCTACCCAATGATTTTCCTCACCCCTTCTCATAATCCTCACAACCTATTCCCCACATACTTCTACGAGACAGTTCAACAACATTTCCAAGACCGTGAGCCACTTTGGGGACCAGAGGAATTTTGAACGAGGGGTCTCCTAACTTCGCGCCGTTATTACTCAGATTGGGCGGAAGCTGTCTTGACCAAACATGCGAAGATGCTCATCAAGATAGGTTTATATAATGCCATAGAAGTTACATCCCAATACTTCTAAAAAGAGCCGACCGTGATAAAAGGCTTCCTTGACTACTGGTCTCCCACCACCAACTCCTTTCATTTGCCAGTGGGTGAGATGACCATCACGCTCTGGGATTTCCACCAAATAGTGGGCCTTCCACTGACAGGGAAGTTTTACGATGAGTTTTTCCCATCTAACAAGGAATTGGCGTTCATTTCTTCACCAGACCGCAAACCTTCCATCTTAGAAACCACCATCGAACTCTTCAAGGAAATGTCAAATTTTCCAAACATTCACAAGATTTCTCCTTTGCAATGGCTTGCACATTTCACTAGAGCTCTCAGGTGTTTTTAATTTTCATAAATAAACTGCTTTCTTCAATTGCACCCTTCTCTTGCTCACCCTTTACTTTTTCCTGCAGATTCCGTGATTGTCATTTTAGAGAGTTAATGGAGCTTCGTGCCAATATCAAAGAGAGAGCAGAGTACAGCTTATATGGAGAACTCATGGCCTTCTTAGCATATCGCCTAAGCTTGCAGTGCTTCCCAGTTCAAAATGGGTAGATGCCATTCGTCCCACGGTCTTTGTCGTTGCTGGCGCCTTGGCGGAAGGTCACAAGCATTCACTTGCACCTCTAGTATTATGCTCTATTTATAGAGCCCTTGGGGAGATAGCCACTCATGTTAAGAACCCTACCATCGGAGCTTCCTCATCATACACCCCATGGCATTATAATACTGGCTGGATGGGGGTCTATTTTCCTTGGACTTTTGAAGCGCTGGAGAAATCGTATGTTCATCCTTCGCACCTTCCACTCTGATTTTTTCAGCAAAGGGCCATGGCAAAAAGATCGTACAACTGGGTAGCCAAGAAGATTCGGGACACCGATCAAGTTGATTTCTTTCAATTTCATCTCCATCGCTATATTGAAGATATTGATATGGTAGATACCGCGACACTCACTATAGGGGAAATGGCATTCTTTCTCTCCATACATTCTTGCAGCCTGCCACTGTGAGAAGGAACGGAGTATTGGAGAGAACCATACTATCCCAGTCACTTTGCTCGTTAGTTTAGTTTTGATCAAGCTGTTCTAGAAGACTACGGGTTGGTTACCAGAAGAATGTGCTGCTATAGCACTGGTCCTTACAATTGGGCCATGGTATGGAAACAACTACTAGGCGGTCGCGTTGATTCTACTTTCATAATTCCAAGTTCTGATCATATAGTTCGCGCTTCTTATAACTGGATGCGATGGTGGGATCACCAATCATGCTTAGTCAACAATCGTTTGCCAGTAGATGAACCTATATGGCTTCCCCCGCCCAGGCTAAGAGGTAGGAAGCTCGAAGACGGTACTGACTATATACCGGAGAAGAGCCGCGCACCTTTTCACGGCCAAATTTGCAGAAGAATATCTTTAGAAGATCCTGTAAGTGCTATAGTTTATATCCCTGTCTGTTGTCAAATTTGTGGTGCCAAAATCACTGTTATATATAACTTGCGTAAGTGAAGCTCTCTCAAGGATCAACATTTATAAGCAAGCTAAGCTCACAATAAGTAAAGCTCACAAGTACAAGGATCAATCTTAAATGCAAGGACTGCTCACAAGACAAGACTCAAGCTACAAGACTTGAAGAAGAGTACAAGGCAGTTTGTAAAGAACTCAAGACACTTTCAAGATTGAGCTACATCAAGATTTCAACTACATCAAGACTTTAAGGCTCATACTTCAAGGTCACCAATTCCTAATGTTTCAATGTCCTTACTTCATGGTTGAGGTTTGACTGACCTTAGGTTGACCTTAGAAGTAGGTTATTTTGGATACAAAAATCGAATGTTTATTTTACATAAGTTTGGTCTGTTCTTCGACTAGTCCTAGGCCTTCTTCGACTAGTCCTAGAGTTGCTTCGACCAGTCTAAGAAATTCCTCGATCAGCTGTGAGTTTGTTACAAATTTCGGATAAAATCTGTTAGGCTTCGACTAGTCCAGGAATCTGTTCGACCAGTCGAAGGAACAGTGTCGACTGCATCTTCGACTAGTCGAAAAACTTCGACTCAAAATCCAGCGATGTTTTTCAGGTTCTTCGACCAGTCGAAGGAGACCTTCGACCAGTCGAAAGGTGACTTATGACCAGTCGAAGGAGACCTTCGACCAGTCGTAGAACGGTCAAAGCTTATCGCGCCTGATTTTTCAAATATCTGTTATTGCTTCGACTAGTCGAAGAGCTCCCTAGACGATCTGCTCACGCGATCCGCTCACCTATAAATAGTGCACGAATCTCAGAAGAAATCATCGAATTAATTAATCCATTCAAGTCAATCTTCGTCGAACTTCTGAGAGATAATTCTGTGCTCCATCTAAGCTAAGTGTGCTTATTTAATATTCTCTTTCCTTAGCTTTATTTAATTGATTTTGTTTCTGCTATTCCAATCTAATTTGATAAGAGGAATTGTTATTCCCTTTCTTTGGAATCAAAATCAATTAAGGCAAGCCCTATTTGGTTTAATTTAAAATCTATTAGAATTAGAACCATTGTAATTGAGTACTGGACATTAATCTTGGACATTCAATCATCTACTCTGATTTGGTTCTCCCGGGCTGCTACAACGAAGGAGATAATCAGGTATTTTACATTTAATTGTAAATTCCTTTCTGTTTTGGTTTCTTTCAAGATTTGCCAGAAAAATCTTATTGTATTGGTTATCTGAGGAGAGCCAGGAAAACTCAGAAGTGGGGTTTTTTTTAATTGTGTAAGCCCACAGACAAAGACACAATTGTAAAGGTTTTGGGTGAACCTGAGCTAACGATTTAAGCTTTATAAGATGTCAAATTTTGATAGCCTTTCAGTCACAAGGCCTCCACCCTTTGATGGCTCCAACTATGCCTATTGGAAAGCCAGAATGAGGATCTTCCTCAAATCAATGGATGAAAATGTGTGGCAAGCCACAGTGACTAAATGGAAACCTCCTATCATGGAAGTTACTGGGGTTGATAGTTCAAAATCTATGAAAGTCACACCATATTACCAATGGACTACTCTTCAGAAAAGTAAGAGTAGTGCAAATGCTAAAGCACTAAATGCAATTACTTGCGCACTATCACCGGATGAGTTCAAAAGAATCATTTCCTGTGATACTGCAAAGCAAGCTTGGGATATATTAGAAATGACGCACGAGGGTACTACAATTGTCAAAAAATCTAAAGTCCAACTCCTCACAACCAGATTTGAAGAAATTCATATGGAGGAAAATGAAATGTTTATGGACTTTTACACTAGATTGAATGACATTGTAAACTCAATGTAGGGTCTTGGCGATAAAATCCCAGAAAGTAAAGTGTGTGCAAAAATATTACGCTCACTTCCTGAATGGTTCAATTCTAAAGTAACCGCGATCCAGGAACTTCATGATACGGATAATATGAGGGTAGAAGAACTAGTTGGTTCTCTACAAACCTACGAGTTAAACTTTAAAGCTCCTAAAGGTAAATCTATCGCAAAATCTTCTAAATGTAATTCAGCAGAAAATTCTAATTCAAAAGATGATATGGCTCTTTTAGCTAAGAAATTTTACAAGATTTTCAAAAGCAAGAAAAGGGTTGATTTTCAAAAATCAAATGATAAAAAGAAGTTTAGACCCAAATCTCAAAAATCTTTGAAAGATAGTCAATGTTACAACTGTCAAGAATATGGGCACTTAGCAAATAGATGTCCTAAAAGGGACAAACCCAAGAAGAAGGGTATGTTGGCTACATGGGATGAATCATCTGATTCTGAAGGTTCTTCTGAATCAGATGATTCTGAAACTGAGTCGGGCAATGAGGTTAAAGCTCTTATGACTCTAGCCAAATTCACATTTTCAGATAATGACTCAACAAGTGAAGAAAATCTGAGTAGTGAATGTGAAAATGAAGATGATCTACAAGACGCTTACAATGCCCTATATAAGGAAAGTTGTAAAATTGCTGTCAAACTTAAACTTCAAAAAGAAAAGTTTTCTAAACTCAAAAAATGTTTTAAATCACTTGTCTTAGAAAAATCACAAATTTCAGATTGTTTTGAAAAATCAAAATGTGGTTTGGAATTCAAAAACTCCCTAATTATTGATTTAAAATCTGAAATTGAGAAACTTAAAACTGAAGTATCTTCTCTTCTGAGTCTAAAGGACACATGGAAATATGCCCAAGGTGATCCAAAGTTAGAGAAACTTTTATCCGGATCAAGAAAATGTGGCGATCTATCCGGGTTGGGCTATGATAAAAATCTACCTCCTAAACAAAAGTATACTCCTCCTATGTTTGTTAAAGGAGAGTCATCAAACTCAAAAGGGAAAAGTACTTATCAAGATGTTTTTAGAAATTCAAAAACTTTTCAAAAACCTAGAAGCAGCCATGTCAACTTTAATCAGAAACGAAATCCACTAGCTGAAAAGATAGTTGATTTACTCAAGGAGCTCTTAAAATCTAACTCTATAGGTCATTCCTACAAATATACACAAAAGAAGACCAACTATGTTCCTAAACCCAAAACAGTTATGAAATGGGTTCCTAAAGTTACCTGCTTGGTTGCTCACACTGCTTTCAAAGCAACAAGTCATTCAAAGTGGTACCTAGACAGTGGATGCTCCAGGCATATGATAGGTGACAAAGCTTTATTCATGAATCTAAAAGATATGACTGATGGTTCAGTCACATTTGGTGATGGTAGCAACTGCAAGATTATAGGCCAAGGTATGGTTCAACTTTTTAATCTTCCTGTGTTTAAAAATGTTTTATATGTTGAAGGCTTAAAACATAACTTGCTTAGTATATCTCAAATATGTGATAATAACCATAATGTTCGGTTTTCTAATCAAAGCTGTGAGATACTAAACAATAAGGGTTCTGTAATATTAACTGGACGTAGAACGTCTGAAAATTGTTATATTATTAGCGAATCCAGCTCATCTAATCAAACATGTTACATGGTCCATACAGACGAGACTGATTTATGGCACAAACGTCTTGGACATGTACATTATCGAAATTTATATAGATTGAGCAAACGAGAACTTGTAAGAGGTTTATCCAAACTTCAGAAATTAGATAAAATAGGTGGTGAGTGCCAGATAGGCAAACAAACAAAGAACTCATATAAAAAGGTGAATTCAAATACCACATCAAGACCACTCGAACTTCTCCACATGGATCTGATAGGACCTACCAGAACAGAAAGTTGTGGTGGGAAAAAGTATATCCTGGTAATAGTTGATGACTTTACCAGATTCACTTGGGTAGTCTTCTTAAGGGATAAATCTGAAACCTTTGAAGAAGTAAAAAAAGTTTTCAAAAGGATTCAAACTGAAAAATCTTCTCAAATCAGTAAAATTCGTAGTGATCATGGATCTGAATTTGAGAATAGCAATTTTGAGAAGTTCTGTACCGACCAAGGAATATTACATGAATTCTCTGCTCCCAAAACTCCACAACAAAATGGAATTGTAGAAAGAAAGAATATGGTGCTTCAAGAAATGGCTAATGTTGAATAGCATGAAGCTCTCTAAAAATCTTTAGGCTGAAGCAGTCAACACAGCTTGCTATATTATTAACCAAGTCTACACTAGCAAAGAAACTCTTGCTGATGAGAACTGGATTGTTGCGATGCAAGAAGAACTCAACCAATTCGTAAGAAATGATGTTTGGTATCTCGTACCAAGACCTAAAGATAAACACATCATTGGAACAAAATGGATTTTCAAAAATAAGTTTGACGAGTGTAGAAATATAATTAGAAAGAAGGCTAGACTAGTGGTACAAGGTTATACTCAAATTGAAGGAACTGATTTCAATGAAACTTTTGCACCAGTAGCACGTCTTGAATCTATCAGACTATTTATATCCATTGCATGTTTTAGAACGATAAAGATCTATCAGATGGATGTGAAAAGTGCTTTTCTAAATGGCGATTTACATGAAGAAGTCTATGTTGAACAGCCAATGGGTTTTGAAGATTCCAAAAATACTGATTATATGTATCGGCTTGAAAAGGCACTTTATGGATTAAAACAAGCACCTAGGGCATGGTATAAGAAACTAATGAAATTTCTTTTAAGTCATAATTTTCAAATGGGATCTGTTGATAAAACTCTGTTTGTTAAAAAACATAATGATTATATCTTAATGGTGCAGATTTATATTGATGATATCATTTATGGATCAACTTGTACTGACTTGACTATTGAGTTTGCAGATTTGATGAAATCACGGTTCGAAATGAGCATGGTTGGGGAATTGACTTATTTCCTTGGATTGCAAGTAAAGCAACAACCTGAAGGAATATTCATTTCTCAATCTAAGTATGCTTTGAATCTAATCAAGAGATTTGGATTTGAGAATGGCAAGAATTTCGATACTCCTATGAGTACTACCCTGAAACTCTCAAAAGACTCTAATGGTAAAAATGTTGACTCAAAACTTTATTGGAGTATGATTGGTAGTTTGTTATATTTAACTGCTAGTAGACCTGATATTTCTCTAAGTGTTGGTATTTGCGCAAGATATCAATCTGATCCAAAAGAATCTCACTTGATTGCTGTCAAGAGAATTATTAGATATGTCGCAAGTACTGTAAATCTCGGTCTCTGGTATCCTCATGAGACCAGTGTCCAATTAGCTGGGTACTCGGATGCTGACTGGGCTAGTAATCTAGATGATAGAAAATCAACCAGTGGTGGTTGTTTTTACATTGAAAATTGTCTAGTTTCCTGGTTTAGTAAGAAATAAAATTCTATATCACTTTTAACAGTTGAAGCTGAGTATATCACAGCTGGTAATGCATGTACACAACTTGTTTGGATATAACGAATGCTAAGTGATTATGGAATTAAATAGGATTCTATGTTATTACATTGTGATAATTCCAGTGCGATAAATATTTCAAAAAATCCTATTCAGCATTCTCATACTAAGCACGTTGACATTAGATTTCATTATATAAGGGAATTAGTAGAAGAAAAAGCTATATCTCTAGAATATATTCCTACCGAAGATCAATGAGCTGACATTTTCACAAAACCTCTCGATAAAAGCAGGTTCAAAAAGATGACATTTGATCTTAGCATGTGCATTTTAAAATGATTATTTATGCCTACTTGTATTATAGTGTATATATTTGCTAGATTGAATTCTAATTTTGTATAATTTGCAAGAAATATGAATTTTTGGACATTCTTCGACCAGTCGTGAGTATACTCGACCAGTCGACCTTCGACCGGTCGTAGATATCTACGACCAGTCGTAGAACTCGGGAATCACTTAAAATTTGGGAATTTTTGCTTTCTTCCTCATTTCATTTTTCTTCTCTAAGGAGCCGTGCTTCGACTTGTCAAACCCATCTTTCATGTTCTTCAAGGTTAGTGTTCCAAATCACGTTTTTCTTGCAGATTTGTGTCTAGATTGTTTTCTTTTCAAGCTTTAAGCTTTGTATTTTGAATTTCATTGAGATTTGGGGTTTGGATTTTGAAAAATCTATTTTAAGCAAACCCACTTCTCAATCCTTTGTAACTTCTTATTTCCTTGATATCCTTGTTGTAAATGGCTTCTAGAGATAGAAAACTACTTCCCGTGGTCCTTCTTCTTCCTCCAGATCGACCATTATCTCTAAGCGTCATCTTTTTGTTCCCAATGATGATTCATCTTATGTTAGGGACATTAGATTACGTAATGTTATTGTTGAACATCCTGTTGATGTTAATCATATTGTACCTTTTGACATCCTTCCTATGCTTGAAGCTGTAGGTTGGGTTAACTTATTACATTGAGGTGGGCCTGCATACCGGTCCATTGCCCAATCCATATTTACATGTATTAGTGCTTTCTCATAGGATAATTTAACTTTTAAAATATCTACTAAAGAAGGGCCTTTTGACATTGATCGTCATTTAATTTCATCCCTTATGGACATTCCTGTGAATGATGAGGGTATTCCTATCCATAACTTAACTGATAAACCCTCAATGTCTGAAAAATGCATGCTCACTAGAGACTTGTGCAACATGGATGTTCAACGGATACAAAAAGGGAATGCGCTTCCCGCAAGGTATTTGTTACCCAAGTACAGAATTCTCCACAAAATCTTTATGTCTAATCTATATCCTCGTTCGGGTAATAAAACTGACTTGACTTTGTTTATGGTTCGTGTTATCCATGTTATTTCCAATGGTACTCAGATTTGTTTACCATCCTTAATCTGTCATTTCATTCTTTAGTTTAGACTCCATCCTGGTCATAGTGACATTCCTTTTGCCTATTTAATGACTGTATTGGCTACGCATATGTTAGTCGATATGCCGGTTGATGAGGCACCTATCCATCATCTGATTTTCAACAATACTAATATCAATAAGATGAAGTTGGATCTACTTCCTGAACAAGGTGGTGGTGGTGGTGGTGGTCATGAAGAAGCTGGTGATGACATTAATATGGATGACATTTTTGAGGAATTGGATTCTCACTCAACAAATGATCCAGATTTTGAACCATCTGATGTTGATGCTCGTCTTAGTACATTAGAGGATAAAGTTGAGAATATAAATGTAATGATGGAAAACATGTCTGTTGCTTATGATTTACAATTCAAGTACATGCGCAAATATCTTAGGCGATTGAACAAAGGCATGCACCAACTTGATCCCTCTATTCCTACTCCGTCATCTGGTTCTGGTTCTGACTAGTTTATATGAGACTTCTGGTCTGTAATAACTTTATAACTTAGCACTTGGTTGACTGATTTTGAGTTGGATACTATCTATGTTTTATGCTGGATATTTATTCTATGTGAAGCTATGCTGAGTATCTCTATCACTGTTTTGCTATACTCTCATAACTCCTCATGTTTACTCTCATATATCCCTTTATTTAGTTCTCCTTTATTGTTGTTTCCTTTGTCATATTGTGACAAAAGGGGGGACAATGGTTTGTTCTTAATGATGTGATTGTGAGAGGAGTAGCATTGATTATGTTACTCAGGGGGAGTGGGGGAGTATGTTTGAACTAGTTGAATGAAACTGGTTGAATGTTGAATGTTGAATACTGAATATTGATTTGCAGGTAAGCCAGTTGATATGACCTGGTTCATAACTCTTTAACCAGTTATTTTACTTTATGTTTATCTTGGTTATGTGTTTTGTCACTAATTTGACAAAGGGGGAGATTGTAAGTGCTATAGTTTATATCCCTGTTTGTTGTCAAATTTGTGGTGCCAAAATCACTGTTATATATAACTTGCATAAGTGAAGCTCTCTCAAGGATCAACATTCATAAACAAGCTAAGCTCACAACAAGCAAAGCTTACAAGTACAAGGATCAATCTTAAATGCAAGGACTGCTCACAAGACAAGACTCAAGCTGCAAGACTTCAGGAAGAGTACAAGGCAGTTTGTAAAGAACTCAAGACACTTTCAAGATTAAGCTACATCAAGATTTCATGATTGAACTACATCAAGACTTCAAGGCTCATACTTCAAGGTCACTAGTTCCTAATGTTTCAATGTCCTTACTTCATGGTTGAGGTTTGACTGACCTTAGGTTGACCTTAGAAGTAGGTCATTTTGGATACATAAATAGAATGTTTATTTTACATAAGTTTGGTCTGTTCTTCGACTAGTCCTCGGCCTTCTTCGACTAGTCCTAGAGTTGCTTCGACCAGTCTAAGAAATTCCTCGATCAGTCGTGAGTTTGTTACAAATTTCGGATAAAATCTGTTAGGCTTCGACTAGTCTAGGAATCTATTCGACCAGTCGAAGGAACAGTGTCGACTGCATCTTCGACCAGTCGAAAAACTTCGACTCAAAATCCAGTGATGTTTTTCAGGTTCTTCGACTAGTCGAAGGAGACCTTCGACCAGTCAGTTGATTCTTCGACCGATCGAAGGAGACCTTCGACCGATCGTAGAACGGTCAAAGCTTATCGCGCCTGATTTTTCAAATATCTGTTATTGCTTCGACTAGTCGAAGAGCTCCCTAGACCAGTCGAAGACGCGATCTGCTCACCTATAAATAGTGCACGAATCTCAGAAGAAATCATCGAATTAATTAATCCATTCAAGCCAATCTTCGTCGAACTTCTGAGAGATAATTATGTTCTCCATCTAAGCTAAGTATGCTTATTTAATATTCTCTTTCCTTAGTTTTATTTAATTGATTTTGTTTCTGCTATTCCAATCTAATTTGATAAGAGGAATTGTTATTCCCTTTCTTTGGAATTAAAATCAATTAAGGCAAGCCCTATTTGGTTTAATTTAAAATCTATTAGAATTAGAACCATTGTAATTGAGTACTGGACATTGATCTTGGACATTCAATCATCTACTCTGATTTGGTTCTACCGGGCTGCTACAACGAAGGAGATAATCAGGTATTTTACATTTAATTATAAATTCCTTTCTGTTTTGGTTTCTTTCAAGATTTGCCAGAAAAATCTTGTTGTATTGGTTATCTGAGGAGAGCCAGGAAAACTCAGAAGTGGAGTTTTTTTAATTGTGTAAGCCCACAGATAAAGACACAATTGTAAAGGTTTTGGGTGAACCTGGGAAAACCTATTTTGTTAGTGAACGCTAATATCCCCTGTGTGAGGATATTAGGAGTGGAGTAGCATTCTGTATGGCTGTTGTTTAACAGTTGGTGAACACACAGGCGAACCACTATAATCCCTTGTGTTGTGGTTAAATGATTTATACTTCTGATCTTTAATTATTCTTTTATGGGATGTATGTATGGTGGTGAATGTTGTAATCATTTAATTCAAGCATTGTGCGAATTTTGTAATAGTTTAGAATTTATTTTCTGCTATTCCTTTATCAGCTTGATATTCAATTTCCTTTAAAAGTTGTTCCAGCAAGGTTGCCCTGCCATTTTTATGGTGTATGGCTGTCGCTAGAACAATACATTTGTGATTACAATTTATTTTAATTCAGTTTGTATTTATTTCTATATTCCTCTTCGGTTTAAGATTTGATACAAAGATCTTTCTAGAAATAAGGTTATCCTACCATAAACTCTGGTTTTTGGTGTAAGGTTGTCCTTAGAACAACATTTGTATCAACCTCTCAAGATCTGAATTTTGAGGTTATTTTACTTTCTTGCATTGTGATTTATTTTGGCTATCATATTCTTTTTAATTCCGCTGTTATAAGTTTTATTTGGCATTGTCCTATTCACCCCCCCCCCCCCCCCCTCTAAGACATATAGCTAGGCCTTTTCAGATCCAATCCATGAGAAGAAGGCCATCAATACCTTGGAAGGCTGGATTGCTCATGGGCTCATGGCGAAATTTGAACAAGTCCATCGTGACTTCATTGGTCGGGTTACAGATGATGTTAAAGGAACATCCTCTCCCATTCTGACAGACACTGTTGCAGCTCCGGATGAGCCAGCTCCTCCTTCACAGCCTACTCCTCCTAACTCATCATCTCCTATGACTAGGTCTCGGGCACACTTACAAGCGTCACCATCTGTTCCTCGAGAAGGGAGTAGCCAGGCTTCTCCATCTCCTTCAATTTTAGTTAACAAAGACTCTCAACCAGAAGGTAGTCAAAGTCCTCCTTCTAAAGGGAAACAGGTCATGATTGAAGAAGTCGACGAAGAAGACTTAGGGGATGAAAGTTCAGCCTCTTCATCGGTGGGTAGCGCTTCTGTCGAAAACAAAAATGATGAAGATGATTAAAATGATGAAAATGATGATGATTTCGAAGAGGGAGAAGTTGACATAGATGGTGAGGAAGATGTCATTGCAGAAAGTACTGACAAAGTGCATCCCCCACCGAATTTCGAGACTCTTCCTGGTATCAATATTCTTGCAAAATCTCTTGCAACAATAGAGGAGGAAGAAGATAAGCCTTTGGATTATGGAGAGTATGGATATTCACCAAGTAAGGAATTCTTTCTTTTTCTCTTTTTTTTTTTAAAAAAATCCATATATATGTGTGTGTGTGTGTGTGAGTGAGTGTGCGTGTGCTTTTTGCAATAGTTATCTCATTATTATTGTTATATCTTTATTTCAGGTGTTCATATTGTTAATGCTAGGATGGGTGATGCTCCTCCCGCGGATCCTTCTTCAGCTGCACCGGTGATTTCACCGAGGGCTCCTCTGGTTCCTTTGGTAGCACCAAAAGTGGTAGCTTATGAAATTATTTTCCCAGTAGAGACCACTGATCTGCCAACTCCCACTACTAGAGATTCAAGCACGGAGGCCAGAGCGCCTTCTTTTGCTAATATGTTATGAGCCGGTCCTTCTGTTCAGGAAGTTCCACCTCCTGTCAGTCGTCCTTCTGTAGTAGGTATATATACGATTACTCTATCGAGATTTTTATATCCTCTAGCCCTGTTATTACTACTCTAACTTCTTTTCTTCTTTATATTACAGGAACTCCTCCTTGTAGTGGTGCAGTAAGCTCTGAATCTGTAGCCACTATGTCTGAATTATTGTCCTTTGCGAAGATTCCCACACACAAAATGCTTTTGATGAAGAATTATATGTTGGCAATAGTTCATATTTTTAAGGATCCTGAGCAATGGTTGGATTTGGACATCGCCATCGAAATCCTGGAAAGTACTGCAAGGATGGCGAAGATTAACATTTCCGCCCTATGTGATTCTCTTTTCAGATTCCGTGATTCAATAATTTCTCTAACATCAGTAGAAAATGTCACCATTGTACCTGAGATTTTGGAATATGGGAGATAGCTAACTCTTTCCAAGGAAAAGGCTTCCCTCATCATGCTATTTCTGAATTTAATCAAGAACAACTAACTCTTCAAGAACGGTTGAAGACTTGTGCCAATGATAGGACGATTATTCATAATCACATTGCTGCCCTAAAAGAGGAAATCTTGCAGCTGGAGTTGAAAGATCATTCAAAGGAATCAACCGTGAAGGAAATCAAAGAAAAATTGTAGATCAGTATCCAATTTGCTGATGCTGAGAGATCTGAATTACTCAGAAGCGAAGAGATGATCACATCCTTGGAAAACAAGTTAGCTGGAATTCCTGATTAGGCAAAGATCATCCTTGAAGAAAAGTCAAAACATGTCGCGGCTCAAGTTCAGTTAAAGGAAGATTTGCAAAAGTACATGGGAATATAAGGAATTACAGATGAGCTTTAAAGGAGTCATTTCATTTTTGTATTTTTTTTGTAGAACATGTAGTTCCTTTTGATTTTTAGCATATATTAATGAAGACATGATGACATCTTCAGCATATATCAACGAAGACATGATGACATCTTCAGCATATAAATTTTTTAAATCATGGATCATTTCAAGCATATTCATTTATGCAACAATCTTGTCATGATATTTAATGAAGAACTGAAATAAAACATCAACATATTATGATTGTCAGTATGGGATTTTTTATATGATTTTTTTTAGATAGGCGGTACTAGATTTCAATTTAGTCAGATGATCATACACAGTTTAAGCTCTTGAGTAGTGGAGTAATGCAATTTTTTAGACTCTTGAGTAGTGGAGTCAGGTCTCACATGATAGTCTTTGTAACTCTCATGAGTTCACTAAACTTCTCACAGCCTTGTGACTTCGCAAACCGCGATCCATCAGAGGGGCCTAGTGAAGCTACCGCGGCCGTGAACTCGGTTAAATTTACGCATAGGGTTGGCCGTAGTAACTCTCTAGAGTTCACGGGGTGCACAAGGTGACCTTTGGGGTACCAAATCCAGGGCCACCAGTCCATCAATGAGTAGGTTTAGGCCCTTCCTTATAGTTATTATTGAAATCAAGCCAAGAATCTGGGGGGTCTTATGCATGGTTGGCCTATCTATAGACAATGGCCAAAGAGCGCACACTGCAGCCCACATTTTCTTCGTCTGCAAGGTCGGACCCATTCATGGGAGGGCACTTTCATCCGTTCCCCGTGACGCTGCCGGAAAGCTATACAGACGACATGGGTGTTACGCGTGATTGGCCGTTAAGGACTTTTTGACTCTTTAGGTCTTTCAGTCACTGGCTCCATCCGCTGCCTACATGGGTATGCGCAAAATGGCCTTCATAGGGTTTTTAGAGCCACTGGCTTCTCACCGCTGCTCGAATGGCGATGGAGATAGGCTTTATGCGTAGTTGGTCGTATAGGCTTGGCTAGGCTACCTTAAATGATGATAAGCTGCCATCCTTGTCGTAATAATAGGTGTCTTGATCAATATATCACCAATGCTGATAATGTTGACAATATTCGTGTTATGCTCATAATAATATATTGGCCTGGTGATGAAACCAATTTTCATGAGTTTCAACGGAGCTTATTTAATAATGACAACGATGGTTACTTTCTTTTAATAAACTGCTGATATGTAATCTTTAACAATATATTTGGAATTCCTCCTTTATTCAATCATCTGACAAAGATTATATGAACATGATTTCACTTGTCTTTTCCCCCTTTTAATATAGAAGCATTATGGCAATAATCTTATGGATCAAAATTAGAACCATCTTCAGGGATGATACTTTTTGATGAAGCGCACATTAACTGGTATACTGATACCCTGTCCATCTTGATCAACCACTCTGTATGCTCCATTTGAATATACTTCTTTTATAATGTACGGCACACCCATTTAGGCTCAAACTTGCCCCCTATTCTATGGGTCACCACTATTGGTCTTTTCAACATTAGTACCATATCCCCTTTCTTGAAAGAGCGATATCTTACTTGTTTGTCGAAGGCAGCTGATATTCTTGCCTGATACAACTGTAATCGCTGCAGGGCCAGTAGAAGCTTCTCATCGATTAGGTCTAGTTCTTTCAATCTTATCTTTGCATTTTCATCATCTGTAATTGACTGATGGACTGCTACTCTCAGTGATGTAACCTGTGTTTCAATCAGAACAACTGCCTCTACGCCATAAACCAATGAATATGGTGTTGCACTTGTTGTCGTTCGGTGAGTAGTCTTGTACGCCCATAATGCCTCTTGCAATCTTTTATCCCAGTCTCACTTATTTCCAGTCACGGTCTTCTTCAGTATTTTCATAATTGTTTTATTAAATGTCTCTGCTAATCCATTTGCCAGTGGATAGTAGGTTGTCAGCGAATAGTAGGGTGTTGAAAATGAATGGTGGATACCGAACTTTTGACACATTTTCTCCATGCTTCTGTTCTTAAAGGGGGTACCATTATCGGTAACAATCTTCTTCGAGATGCCATGGTGATATATTATCGCATGTCGAATGAAATTGACCACATCTTTCTCTTTAACATTGCGCAATGCGATCACTTCTTTCCATTTGGAGAAGTAGTCTGTTGCTGTTAGAATATACTATTTTCCTTTGGATGAAGGCGGATTTATGGGTCCGATAACATCAAGTCCCCAGACGGCAAAAGGCCAAGAAGTGACCATTTGATGGAGATCTTCAGGGGGAACATGCACGACATCTCCATGGATCTAACATTCGTGGCACCTTTTTGCATAATCTATTGCATTTTTGAACATTGTAAGCCAGTAATACCCCATTTAATGTATTCGATGAAATAAATTTCGTCCGGCCTGGTGTGCCCCGCATTCCCCAGAGTGAGCTTCTCATAACATTTGCTTGCTTCTTATTCATCAAGACAACATAACAGCATCCCATTGTAAGATTTTCTATAGAGCACTCCACTACAAATGATGAATCTGCTTAATCACTGTCTGATTTGCTCCTTTTGTGTTGGATCTTCTGGCAAGATATCATATTTGAGGTAATCTATGAATGGCTGTCTCTAATCATTTACTATCACTTCTAAACATGATATAGGAAGTGCTTCGATGACTTTATTGATAACTTCAAAAGAAGGCAAGAATCTCCTCTCTTCTATAGTTACTTGGAGCGGACTTTGGTTTGAATAGGACAGGGCTGCTGCCAGACTAGCCAAGGCATTTGCCTTTGCATTTTCTGATCGGGATCCCCAGCATTCGTAAGACCGAACGACATAACCTTGTAGTAGTAAATTCCCAGCAAAGTTCTAAATGATGTTGCTTCTTCATCTTTAGGTGCCACCATAATTTGATTATAACCAGCATAGCCATCCATGAAAGACATGACAACATATTGCATCGTACTGTCAATTAGCAGCTCCGTTATTGGGAGGGGAAAGTCATCCTTCGGGCAAGCCTCATTTAGGTCCCTGAAATCTATGCACATCTTGATTTGTCCATTTTTCTTTTTTATTGGGACAATATTCAATATCCACTTAGGATATTTGACCTCTCTAATAAATCCGACTTTGATCAGCTTGTTCACTTCTTCTTCTAACAGAGGGACCAAATCTAGATGAAACCTCCTTTGCGCTTGCTTAATCGGTCTTTTGTCCTTAAAAATATTTAATCAGTGCACGGCTACTGAGGGTTCCAAACCCGGCATTTCTGCATATGTCCAGGCAAAAACATCTTTATTTTTTTCAGCAGTTGGATATATTCTTTGGCTTTTTGTTTAGGAAGACCAAAGCTTATGAATGTATTTCTCAGCTCTTCTTCTGTGCCCAAATTTACCTCTAGCAAACTGTCGATTGTCAGTTGCCCTCCATCTTCTTTCTACTTCAGAGTTATCTCAGGATGTTTGACTATTTCGGAATCTACCTCTGATAGTTGATTGACTGTGGCCATATTTACTGAAGACTCTGCCCCTAATCCTTGAAATTTTTCTCTTCTCTTCTGACCGACTCCAACAGGGACCTAATTCCTTTTCCTTGATTTAAACCAGTCAGTTCTTCATCATCAAAACCCATTCTTTTCATAATTCTTCTGCTTGCCAGACTATATTTTTTGAGATCGGGAGATGTCAACTTTCCGTGATACACATTATTCTTAGCCCTTGCTTCTATTTTTACTTCTGAAGAGGCATAAAATTTAATCAGCTCTGGGTATTTCACATTGGCTTCAACGTGAAACTTCCCTAAAATAGCCTGGAATGGCTTGTTTCTTTTAGCATATGGTAATGGAACTGTATAATTTGACTATAGGATTTTCAACTGCTCAGGCAACAGTAACGTTAAGGGCAGTTGTCCTAGCTGCCTTAGATGTCTCGGCATAAAATAAAACTTCTTCTTTGCTTCTGAGTTTTCAAATGATCCTGCCTTTTTGGATTCTCCTTTTATTGCTTTCTCACGAGCATTTTTTAGGATTTTTCTTTCATCATTCTTTTTCTCTTCTCCTCTGGCAAATCCGCCGTAATAACTAGCATTTGCAAAGAAGGCTTTGGCTTCTGTGTATGGTCTTACATCAGCCATTACTTTATAATGTATCCCATCCCTACAGTATTTGAAACATTGATGAAGGGTAGAAGGTATAATACCGTACTGATGTATCTACGGTCTTCTCAAGAGAAGATTATATGTCATGACCGCACTAATCACATGACAAACAACATCAGTAGTTAAGTCTCTTATTTCCAATGTCATCGTAATTTTGCCAAGCGCACGTTACCCATCTTGATTAAAGCCCTATATCATCATTCCACTAGGGCGCAGATCGGAACAACGGTAACCCAATTTACTCAACATTTAGTGGTAACAGGTTTACCGCTGATCCATTGTCAAGCATAATCCTTTTTACTTCTCTGCCACGAATCTGGCCTACTATCATCAATGGCCTATTATGCCCTGCATCACAAGCTAGATCATCATCAGAGAAGGAGACTACTGGCATACAGTCTTCCCGCTCTTTCAGTTCTTCATTTTCCATTTCCACCAGCAATGTTTCTCTGACATTGTGGTTAGATAGTGTTTGAATCAGACTTTGCCTAAAATCTTCTGATAACTTTAATGCGTCATAAACGCTTAACCGAGCTGGTATACCCTTCAAATGATGCACGACATCATAAGTCACTTTTGTTATTTCATTCTTTTCTTCTCTCTTATCATTGTTGTACTGATCCCTGATGATCTCAGTTCTTGTCGTTTTGACTTTCTGCCTTGGGGGACTTGTCATTCTTTTTCCTGACCGTAGCGTAATTACCGCGTCTTTCCTTGTCATCTCAGGATTTTCTTTCTTTGCTCTTTCATGAGCACTTTCCCGAACTGTCAACACATTCACCGTCACCTTTCCGTCCCTTTCTTTTTCTTTTCTGATCACTATTTCGCCCCTGTTTATCATTCTTTGTATTATACACTTTAATGTGTAGCAATTTTCTATCGGATGCCCTACCAGACGATGGTAGCGGCAAAAATCTCTTTCTCTTGACCTTCTTGCATCTTCAGGGCGCTTGGACACGGGTAATTCTATCATACCGGCTTTCAACAACTGGTTCATCATAGGGATAATGTCTTCTCTATTGAATGCAAACCCTTCGTGAGAATTAAGCAATTTAGGCTTTTTTTCTAGTGAACCTGCTTCTAGGATGGTTTGATTCTTCATTCCACTCTGTCCTTCTTTCTCCTTAATCCCTTATTTCATGACTCCTTTTTTCGTGGTCCACGGTATTTGCGATTAACCTACTGGGTCCTCTTCTGGCCGTTTCATAGTGAAATGCTGGCATTTTTAGGGTCATCGGTTCTAGGGTGTGGGCTTTGATGGCCAAGTCACGGAAAGTCTTAATATCGATGCTAGTAAGACCGAACACAATTCCCGTTTCCATGGAATTTAGGTACATCTTAACCTATTCTTTTTCTTCCGATAACTGCCTGCATGAGGCTCCCAATGTCTTCCATCTATCTATAAACTTTTCCACTGGTTTCCCTTCTCTCTGCCATACTGAAGCCAACTCTGTGATGCTGACATCGGGTTCTGAAGAGAAGAAGTTTGACATAAACGCATCCTGCATCTGCCCCCACGTGTGTATCGATCCTGGAGCCAAACTAGAATACCATCGAAATGCTTTACTTGTCAGGGATGATTTGAACAAACATAAGCAGTACTGTGGTATTATGGAGAAATTCCCCATGCTGGTAATAAAGTGCATCAAATGCTCCTCAGGCGACCCTTCCCCATTAAACTTTTAAAAATCTGGGTGCTTGAAGTTGACTAGGAATGGGACATCCTTTACTTCTCATGGATATGGTGTCCAATATCTGAACCAGCCAACATTCTCGCGTTCCCTTTCCACTCTGATAGCTTCCTCAACAACTTGTCGTACTTCCTCTTGAGTTATGGTCCTCACTACTGGAGTAGATCAGAGTGATCCTACCCCCTGTGGTTGGAAACCTTCAATTTGATGTTCTTGTCCGTTCATCATGCCCCATCATTGGAGGAGCTACTATCTGGGCTACATTATGTGCGAGAGTTGCCAGAGCTTCTCTGAGATTTCTACATTCTTCCATTAACGTCCTCTGTGCTTGTGCCATTTCATTCATACGTTCCTCCATAGTTGGCATAGTTCCCTGATCTGTTCCGGCCATGTGTACTGTAGCTTCCCCAGTTCCTGATGAAGCTGTAGTTGGGGTGGGATAAGAGTATGTTGATGTGATGGGGCTTACAAGGAGGGGAGATCCATTAGATTTTTTCATACTTCCATTGCAACTAATTGATTGAGATGATACAAAAGTAGGTGATCCCACGAGTAACGCCTTCCCCTTTTGTTCTTTTGTCCATCGGACTCTTAGAGCAATCAGAGCCGGGAAGTCATGTGATGCTAACTGTGGAACTGTTTGCCTAGGATATATGGCAGGAGGGGCCAATTCGGGGTTCTTTTTGGCAGCATTCCGTGTTATTGGTCCCCTGGTTCGTGGCGAAGGTAGGCTTGTTCTGAAGCTCATTGCATTTCGAGCCCTGGTTCTTCAAGATGTCACGAAATTCCAATTCTCATCATCTTCTGGTACTCAAGGTGAAGCAGACACGACTCCAACCATTGTTCGGGTTGAGTCATTTTTGTTTACGGGAGATTGGGTTTCGCGCCTCGGAGGCTGATCCAACGCATATTCCACCATGAATCCAGTTGCGGTGAAGTAAAAGTTTATCTTCATCGCTGAGTTTGCCATTTGATCATGGGTCGCAATTTTATCTTTTTATCTTCAAAATATAACACAAAATTTTAATTATTGTTTGAATAACAATATAATTTATTTGAGAGATGAAGGGGAGGATGTTCCCACTGAGAGTCGCCATTTTGGCGTCAGAAAGACACCAAACTACAATGAAAGTCCTATAACTATCTCAATGTTAAATTAAATAAGATAAAAGTCCCCAGCAGAGTCGCCATTTTGTTTCGAACAAGAAACAAATGTATTTGATTTGGGAGATTATCTTATTCAAATATAACAGAGAAAGAGTATGTTAAGAACAATCATCGTATTATTAATACTGAGTTCATTTACATCCTCGGTGTCACTTGATTCTAAGATAAATTATCTAGAATATAGAAATTGACAAAGTTCAAATGTCAGATCGGGATGTCAAATTCGGTAACACTTTGACTCGTGATTTAATCATCTCTTTAAAAGGAATATTGTGTGGATCCGATCAGCTATTTTCCCTTCTTAAAGCTTGGATAGAGGAAGAACTGAAGCCTTAGCATTTTGGCAGCGTTTTGACCCCTTATCATCACTGATTGCATAGCAGTCAGAAAAGGCCGAGCTAAGAGTCCTAAAGGGGGGGCGGGGGATGAATAGGACTATGCCAAATTAAAAAATTAAGTGCAGAATAATAAAGAAATAATCAAAGATAACACTTATCAATTCAAATAGCATAAATGAATACCAACCTCAAATATATAAGTATTGAGAGGTTGATACAGATGTTGTTCTAAGGACAACCTTACACCAAAAACCAATGGGTTATGGTAGGACAACCTGATTATTAAAATGGTCGGTGTATCAAAAACTCAAACAAATAAAGAGGAATAAAGAATAAAATAGAAATAAATTTCTACTACTATTACAACATTTACCACATGTGCAGAAAGTAAATTACAATCATTCACCACAAATGCTGAAAAATAAATTACAACATTCAACCACTTAAGCACATGCAACCATTCACCACAACTCTAGCAATTATAGTGGTTCGCTTGTGTGTACACCAACTATTAAAGAATAGCTACACAGCTACACCACTCCCAATATCCTTACACAGTGGATATTAGCTTTTACTATGAAATAAGTTTTCCAAGGTTCACCTAAAACCTTCACAATTGTGTTTTCAAAGGGATACCACAATTAAAAGCCCAACTTATTGAGATTTTCTAGCTATCTCAGTCAAAACCAAAAATGAAAGATTTTCTGGCAATCTTACAAACCAAATAACAAAAATAGTAATGTACTTATCTGAAGATTCTTCTTTTGATGAAGCCTGATAGAACCGATTCGATGTAGATGTTCAATGTAGACGTTCAATGCACAATCTCACATATGAAAGGGTTCTTATCTAAATGATTTTTAAATTAAATTGTCCAGGGCTAGCTTGATTTGATTTTGATCTCAAAAAGGGTAAAATCAATATTCCTTTTACAAAAGAATTAGAGTAGAATAGAGACCACAAAATCAAATACAAAAAAGCTATTAAAAGAATCTTAAATACTAACCAATTAGCTTCTCAAATGTGGGGACAAGTTCTCTCAGAATTGTGACTTGAATATCTTGGAATTGAATGAAAAACTTTGAAAATCGTCCTTAATTTATAGGCAAAAATACTGTTCACTTGACTGGCCTAGTGATTGGTTCGACTGGTCAAAGGACCAACAAGAATTTAAAATTTCAGGCGCGATAAGATAAGATCGCTACTCGACTAGTCAAGTGGGACCCAGTTTAGTTGCTGGACTTTGAGTTGAGCCTGCTCACTGGTCAAGCACTGTTCACTCGACTGGTCGAGCAGTCTCCAGGACTGGTCAAGGGTCCATAGAAAATCTCAAAAATTCACAACAAACCTAAGATTGGTCAAGAAAATTCTTTAACTGGTCGAGCCAATGCTTGGACTAGTCGAACATAGGCTAAGACTAGTCGAGATAAAGCCTATAAAAATATATAATGACCCAAATTAAGCATGCAATCAATATGACCTATCATATGGTCAATCTAGGGTCATTCATACCTTATAGGTAAAAATTAAACATTTAAACATCGTTCGCTTCGGTTGATAGATTATCATGAAGTACTTGAAGCTTGTCGTCTTGAAGTACTTGATGTTGTACTTGAATCTCTTATTCTTGTCCTTGAACTTCTTGAACTTGAATTTGAGATACTTGATCTTGAATTTGAACTTCTTAAATGTACGCAAGGATGATATAAAGTTGAGCTACACAAGATATAGATTTGAAGAAGTTTTGGCACTACAAAATTTGACAAATCTAAGATAGCATTTACAATCTCCCCCTTTGTTAAATTTGTGACAAAACCAAATAAGTAATATGATGCATAATGCACATAATAAAGAATCATATATGCACAACAAAAAATCATGTACCAATTATAACCTAGTCAAAGAATCATGCACCAGTTACAACCTGGTCAAACCAATACTCAAAGAATCATAATCATGCACCAATACTCCCCCTCAATACATTACTCCACAAAATCCAAGAGGAGAGGAGAAATTAGCTACCTAACCACTTCTTTTCTCCACATTTTTAACAAACATCCACTCTATAAAATCCAATAGAATCCAATATCATAATTAAATAGGCATATCAACACAAATTCTCCCCCTTTTTATCACAATATGACAAAGGAAAGAATGTAAAAATGATGATGAAAACAAGAGAGCAATGAGTAACGATAAAGAGAAGTTAGGTCAAGATAACATAAATATTGTAAGATAATCATTCAAACAAGTCCACAAAAAGAACAAAGCATGTCCAAGCATACAAAGTTAAGAGATATCCACATATAAAAGTTATTACAAATTAGAAATCAAAACTAATCTAAACCAGAAGAAGGAGCAAGTATGGAAGGATCGATTTGATGTAGTCCCTTGTTAATGCGCCTCAGATATTTGTGTATGTATTTAAATTAATTCTCTTAGGACACATACATACCTTCTACCTTTTCCTCAAGAGAACGCAAACGTTCATCAAAATTAGATAGTTGAAAATCAGGATCCGCTGTAGAGTTGAATTCAATCTTATCAAAGATGTCATCCATATTGACATCATCTGGAGGCAAAGCACCCTCCTCTTCATTTGCTTCAGCTGCTCCACTAGCACCCTCATCAACTTGGCCTGGGGCCAACTTCAAATTCATCTTATTAATATTTGAGTTGTTGAAGGGTAGATGGTGAATTGGAGCTTCTCCAACAGGCTTAACTACTAGACTATGGGTGGCTAATACAGTCATAAAATAAGCAAAAGGTATATCACTATAACCTGGATAGAGACAGAATTGAATCATGATATAACAAATAAGTGAAGGGAGACAAACAGAGACTCTAGTAATAATAGAATGAAGAATACGAACCATGAATGTAGTAAGCTCGGTTTTGTTACCAGATCTAAGGTAGACATTTGAAATAAAAATCCTATGAAGAACCCTATATCTGGGTAACATAAACTTGGAAGCGAGCGCATTCTCAGTACTCCATTTCGCATCCATATTACATAAAACTCTAGTGAGCATTCACTTCTCAGATTCAGAAGGTTTTGCTACAAGAGAACTAATAGGAACACTGTCATCATTAACTGGAAGGTCCATTAATCCAAAAATAAGGTGACGGTCCACATCAATTGGACCTTCTCTAGTAGAAATTGTAAACGTAAGATTCTTAATAGAGAAGTCAGTAATACAAGCATACATGACTTGTGCAATAGAGCAGAATGCCGGACCGCCCCAATGCAAAATGTTATCCCATCCTAAAGATTGAAGGAGTGGAAGGATACCAAAAGGAATCAAATGATCAATGTTAACTATCCATTCTACTATCACGCTGCGTAAGCGAATATCCCGCACATACTCGGGATCTTCCTCGGGTGACCAAAGATGGCATACCGTGATAGGAGCGGAACGAGAAGAAGAGGGACCACGGGATCCTTTCTTCTTATTTCTACCTTCGATTGCAACAAAGAAATCAAAGAATATAAGGATTGCAAAAGAGGCAAGAAGGTTTTCAAGCAAAATAGATTTATAGCTAGAAAACCCACCAAACAACTATAAACCTTGAAATAAACAACACAAATAAGGAAATGAAAGATCAAAAACTCAAATCTATAATGAAATTGAAAATAATGTACTAACCATGGAGGAATCGAAGATGGGTTCGACCGGTCATGGTAGAGCTTGTTGGAGAGGAAGAACAAAGTGAAGAAAAAGGTATTTTTCTCCAAATAAAAAGCAAAACCTGAGTTTCATGATTGGTCATGTACATACTTGACCGGTCGAGCTACGACTGGTCAAGTGTGTACTTGATTGGTCGTGCACCACTGAAAATTTGTAATTATTCATTAATTTAAATTTTAAAATTTTAAAATAATAAATATATACATTATGATACAAAAAAGCACAAATCATCAGTTCATTTTGTACATACAAAGATGAAATTTCAATTTTACGAACCAGTTTTTGTCGAGCGATTTTGTGAATATGTCTACAAGTTGATTCTCGGTCGGAATATATTCCAATGAAATTATCTTGTCTTCTACCAGTTCACGAATATAATGATATCTAATGTCAATATGCTTGGTTCGTGAATGTTGAATTAGATTTTTAGAGATATTAATTGCACTTGAATTATCACAATATAAGACCATGGATTCTTGCGCAATTCCATAATCGCTTAGCATTCTCTTCATCCATACAAGCTGAGTGCATGCATTACCAATAGCAATATATTCAGCCTTAGCTGTGGAGAGTGATACGAAACTTTGTTTCTTACTTAGCCAAGAAACTAAACAGTTCCCGACATAGAAACAACCACTGCTGGTCAATTTGCGATCATCAATGTTATCAGCCCAATCAACATCCATGTAACCAGCTAATTTCATACTAGTATCATGTGGATACCAGAGACCAAGATTAGCTAAACTAGCGACATATCGCAAAATACACTTAACAGCAATCAGATGTGACTCTTTAGGGTCCGACTGATATCTAACACAAATTCCTACGCTAAAAGCAATATCAGGTCGGCTCGCAGTTAAATAAAGTAAAGTACCTATCATACTACGATACAACTTAGGATCCACACTCTTACCTGTTGAATCCATAGAGATTTTAGAGTAGTACTCATTGGAGTATCAAAAATTTTCCCACTCTCAAATCCAAACTTTTTAACTAAGTTCAGAGCATATTTGGTTTGAGAGATAAAGAAACCATCATGGAGCTATTTAACTTACAACCTGGGGAAATAATTCAGTTCTCCAACCATGCTCATTTCAAATTTAGATTTTATAAGATCTACAAGCTCAATAGTCATGTTAGCACAGGTAGATCCATAGATAATGCCATCAACATAGATTTGCACTATTAATATGTGATCATTATGTTTCTTTACAAATAATGTCTTATCAACACTTACCATTACAAAGTTATGACTTAGTAGAAACTTAATCAACTTTTCATACCATGCCCTGGGAGCTTGTTTCAAACCATAGAGTGCCTTTGTCAGGCGATAGACATGATTAGCATGCTTAGGGTCTTCAAAACCCGTTAGTTGTTTGACATACACTTCTTCATGCAAATCGCCGTTCAAGAACGCACTCTTTACATCCATTTGGTATATTTTGAATTTTCTAAAGCATGCAATGGATATAAATAGTCTGATTGATTCAAGACAAGCTACTGGGGCAAATCAATGCCTTCTATTTAAGTGTACCCTTGTACAACCAGCCTAACCTTGTTTCTAATAATATTACCAAGTTCATCAGACTTATTTTTGAAAATTCATTTTGTTCCGATAATGTGTTTATCTTTTGGTCTTGAAACTAAGTACCAAACATCATTTCTAATAAACTGATTAAGCTCTTCTTGCATTACTACAATCCATTTTTTGTTAATAAGAGCTTCTTTTACGTTAGCCGATTTTATTTGAGATATAAAGCACACGTAGTTACACATATCTTCAAGTTGTTTATGAGTGCGCACACCAGTGAGAGGGTTTCCAAGGATTTGATTAGATGGATGGTCTTTAACTGTCCTTAGTTCAGTGTTATTTTGACTAAATGAAGAGTTTGGTTTTTCAAATAAAAGGACTTCATCATTTTCTGAACTTGAGACAGGTGTATTCAAGTGACCATCTACAACCACATTAATGGACTCTTGAATTGCACCAGTCTTCTTGTTAAGAACCCGATACACTCGACTATTCAAAGCATACCCTAAAAATATCCCTTCATCACTTTTGGTGTCAAATTTACCCAGATTTTCTCAGTCACGTAAGATGTAGCACACAAAATTTACCCAGATCTTGAATTTGAACTTCTTGAATGTAGGCAAGGATGATATAAAGTTGAGCTACACAAGATACAGATTCCAAGAGTTTTGGCACTACAAAATTTGACAAATCTAAGATAGCATTTACATAGTTTGGTTGCGAAGACCCGCGTAACCAACATGGTTTGCTCGTGTCCGTGCAAGCCATGGGCTTCTCCGTATTCCTACTTTCTATCTTCTCTGTTGCTCTGCACTTCTTCCAAAATCTTCAATCCTCCCAAATGATGGGGGTATTTATAGGCTTCCACATGTGCGAAACCTCGATCTTAGTGCCAATGGACTCACCTTTCTTTGATTCTGAACATCCATGGACAATAAGTCTAGAAATCAGTGGTGCGATCCCGCGCAACTGAGTTATTGGTTGCGCGGACCCCATAACTGATATGGTTTGCACGGCCCCGCACAGAACCCCCTTTAAAGTACTTGTTCTTCCTCATCTTCTGTTTCCTTCCATTTTTCACTTTTTATCTTCTTTTGCTTTAATTCTTTCTCCTCTTTTTTATACCTTAACACTTCCTAAATATTGCGTCCTGCATCAAATTTTTACATCCAATGTTTATCCAAGATTTGGGAATAAGTCTAAGGTTACCCCCTTCATGACTCATGTCCTTCATTCTGTAGTAACTGGTATTCCAATATGTCTTCCTTCTTTAATGTGTAATTTGATTATTCAATTTCGTATTCATCCTGGTCATGGTTTGATTCCTTTCGCCTATCTCATGACTTGCATTGCTCTTCATTGCAATGTCACCATACCTTCGACCGAGGCACCAAAGTCACAGTTACCTTCTAATAATACAAATTTGAACAAAATGAATGTGGAATTTCTTTTGGGCTAGCAAGATGAAGAAGAGGAGGAAGCGCATGTATCAAAGGACACGTCGATGGATGATATATTTGCTGAGCTTGATGAGTTGGATGATCTTGTTGATCTAGACTTTCAACCTTCTTAGGTTGATGATCAGCTCAAATCCTTAGAGGAGAAGGTTTTTGAATTGAAGGTCTCTCAAGACAATCTGATGCAAAATAAAAAATTTCAATGAAATACATGCAAAAGTACTTTCATCGCATTGCCAGGAGTTTGCACCAGATTGATCCTTCTATGCCTTCTCCTTCTTCCTCTGGATCCGACTGAGTTTATTTTTGTTTTATTTGTTATTGGTCTATAAAACTTATACTTTGTGTGGTTGCTTGATATACTCTTTTAAAACTCCTTGAATGCTTATTTCCCTTAACATGAAATTTTCATATGCTTATCTCCTAATATATTCATAACTTTATGTTTTCATCTATTTACATTACCATGGTTATTTGAATGTCTCATGCAATTGCTAGTGAATAGATTTCTTCCCTTGTCAACTTGTGATAAAAAGGGGGAGAGGATTAGTTATTACATGAAGAATGATGTGATGCATGCTATGAATGATATATGAATATGCTTAAATGATTGGAGAATGCTTTGGAGTGGAATATTATGTATGTAATAATATAAGGAAAGTGCCTATTGAGGGGGAGTAGTACAGTTTTTGCAAGTTTCAACAAAGCTTCTACAACATGGATTTAAGAATACAAGACTTCATTCTAATTGTTGTAATAACAAGTGTTTTATCACAAAATTGACAAAGGGGGAGATTGTAAGTACTATAATGTGTAAAGCACACCTTGTTTGTCAAATTTCGTTCAGACAAAATAGCTTATGGAGTAGCCTTCTAGTGTGGATCAAGATGGAAAGTTCAAATTCTACTAAGATTAAGATGGAAAGTTCAAGTTCTACTAAGATCAAGATGTTAAGTTCAAGTTCAACTAAAGTTCTAGTAGAAGATCAAGCTTCATCTAGAAATTCAAGCTCTATTAAAGAATCTAGCAGAAGATCAAGCTTCATAAAGTTCAAGCATCTAATCTACTTCAAAGTTCAGTCATTTCAGGTATTATAAACCCTAAAAAGACCTTAGGTTTAGGTACTTTCAAAATTTACTTTAAATGGGTTTTTATGCTTATAGTTAGCTAAGGTTCGACTAGTCTACGTTGTGGCTCGACTAGTCTAAGAATTTTTCGACTAGTCTTAGTACAAATTGAAGTAAAACAGATTTTTTGTTACACCTTCGACCAATCGAGGGTTGCTCGACTCAAAGTCCAGCAACTGAATCAATTCGAATTTTGTGCACCCTCAACCGGTCGAAGACCATGCTTGACAAGTCAAACAATGTCATGCTCCAAACTCGAAAATCGGGCTCACAGAATTCTCGATCGCCGAATCCGGTGCCAACAACCTCCGTAGTACCCTATTCTTGGCTCCTGGCACCCATATGCCAGATTCTAATCCAAGGATCCTACGAGGAGGATTTTCAATATGATTTTTTTTTTGTAAAGGAGCATAACCACAAGCATAACCAAGTCATAAAACAACATCACCACATATCCACTATAATAAAATATTGAGTACAATGTGAAAAGGGGAAATACAAAGATAATCTAGAAGCTCCAAGATGATCTTCCACGGGCTCCTGCCTTAGCGCTGCTACGATCCAACGTCACCTGCACGCAACGGTCATGCATAGGCTTATAAAAGCTTAGAGGTTATGTGCGTGTGTGTGGAATACATGTACCAAGCATTCAATATCCAAGTAAGCAGAAATGTTGGTAAGTCCATGATTACTATCAGCCACACCAGGGCTATGCGATGCAAGGCCTACGTAACCAAATGTCATATGCAAGATGTAACGTAAGCATGCCAGTCCTCATATCAAGTACATATATCAGTATAGTTCCTCTCTAAAATATCACCAGGATCTAGTACACTCCACACTGGCTGCTGCTTCCCTAGCTGCATAGCCATCGAGTGGAAGACACCACACCATCCGCTTCACCAGTAGTCAGCCAATACCTACCCAGCTCATTGATAGTAGACCCATTTGTGAATTAGCCAAACTCAACCTAGCTTACAACCCCCTCGCTCGAGTGGATAAGGCCAACCCCCTTCCAACCGACCACAACACAGTGGGAGATGTGGCTTACTGATATTCGGCACTCATGCGCTCATGTATCCACTCGGTCTAAACGTTGGAGCATCTCGTGGGACCAAAAAGGTTCTAGGACTTTCACCCAAGGACATCCTAGGTGCCCACAGTGCTAAAACCAAATATTTTTGATATCCAAATCTGACCATCCACAATATGCCTGTGGAGGTCATAACCCTGATGTCACTAGGGCGTATAGTGATTATGTCAAACAAATGCGAGATGCATGAATCATACCATCCAGTCATGCATCAAACTCGTGCTTATTATGTCATCATGTGGGGCACTCTGTCTCCCAAGGAGTCCCATAAACAACTCAGCCCAATGGCATATGCTATGATCAACCATTCCTCATAACAAGCATACAGATGATGCGTATGGGCATATATCATGATGTAATACTAAGCATGTTCTTAGTATGTTCTACTAGACTAAGTACACTAGCATGTTATCAAACATAGGAGTTAACAATCGCCCTGAATGCTTGGTGGGGTCCACGGAAGGATGGTGGATTTAGTCCATATATCAAGGTAAGGTTCAACAATAGATATATCAAATCTGATACCACATATTCTTCCGTCTATAGTACGGGGTGATGATATATTCCCATAAAAACAACGAATGGCCTAGATGACGTACTTACATCAAGAGTGGGCCCCATGGGACGAGTTGAATGGGTATACAACAAGGTGAGGTAAGGGGGTGAAACTATGTATAACAAGTAGGCTTACTCACCCTCTCTATCATACAATAAATTGTGCTTTCCTATGGAGGTCTGGTAAGTACGCAAGGTGGGATGGGTATTGCTAACATCAGTGGGGACCCAATGATTTGGGATAGCCCAATAGGGAAGATGGGGAATGGGCTTACATTGGGCCCTAGGGAGGTTTACAACAGTGGACATTTAACCACTATTGCCCCCAAGGTGCGGTCCATTTGGGATTGGAATTGGAATCATAACGGGGCCCTCGACCCTCCAAATATCTTGGAAATGGATGCACAGTGGGTGCCTATCACTCATACATGGTGGGACTCATCCCTCACAATGGGCCTTATACAATCACAATGGGCCCCACAAAATCACAATGGGCCCCACACAATCACAATGGGCCTCATACATGGGCCTCGGGCATCACAATGGGCCACATACATCCTAATGGGCCTTATACATCACACAATGGGCCACGTGAATAGGAGACATACATCATGGCGGCCCATGGTGGCATGCATAAGGCACATACATCATGGTAGGCCTCATGAACTGCATGCATAAACCACATACATCGCGGTGGGTCCCGGTGTCCAAATGGACAAAGTGGACAGTCACAAACATCACTGGTGGACCAGGCTGCTGGTCATGCTACTGGATAGGGTACACCACATCAGGTGGGTCCCACGGTCCCAACTAGACAGTGGATAGAATACATACATTAAGATGGGTCCCACCATCCCAGCTGGACAGTGAGCATAAAGCACATACATTAGGGTGGGGTCCAGGTCCAGTGGACTGGACGGCGTGGATGAAACACTTACATTATGGTGCGTCCAACACCGTCCCATGTTGGATGGTGCAGACAACACATACATCATGGAAGGCTCCACCATCCATGTCCAGGGACTGGATGGCAGGGATAAAATACTTACATCATGTGGGACCACCATCGTCCCAACCTAATGGACGGTGTGGAGTACAACACATATATCATGTGGGTCCCACGTGGGTGGGTCACCCCAATATTATATTATTATTATTATTATTATTATTATTATTTTAAAACAAGCTGATACTTGTGTTTACCTTTATGCCAGGGCCTGCTGTAGGACAACATGCCATCCAGTGGCCCTGACCCATCTGGCTCAGGCCTTTCAATAATCTAGAAAGCTGGACAATGTGGGTACTACACACGTGCAACAAGTGGGGTCCACGTCAGTGTGGCCCACCCGTCTTAAGTCAAAGCTGATATTTATTTTTGCCTTATTCATCAGGGCCTACTGCTGGATAGCAGACTGTCCAGCAGAAGATGGCCCGCCTGCCCCATTTCCTAGGTAAACAAGGGATGGACGGTGAGGATAAAACCCATACATCACGGTGGGGTCTATGCAGGGTCCACACGGCTAAAGATCAAGTTGATATTGGTGTTTTCCCATCATCCAAATGGCTTAACCAGATTGACAATCCAGTAGGGTGGACAGCAAGGCCGTCCCACCTGCTGGATGGTCTGGATCATCCCTACATGTCCAATGGGTGGTCCAGCAAACCGGATAAAGAGAGATAGAGAGAGAGAGAGACGTGCGGTGGAGAGGAGCTCTGCCACTATGAGCTCCTCTCTATCATATAATGTATACATCAAATGGGTCCCACCACATGTGGGCCCTTAAATCACAAGGATTAAGGTGGAAACCCCTTTCCAACCAACAATGCAAGGTCTAGATGACCTTCTTATAATGAAAATAAAATAAACATCATGATGGGGCCCATGGAGAATGGCCCCATCATGAAATGATCATATGCATCTTGGTGGGCAATTGGTCACACCTAGGGCCCAAAATGGAGTCTGTACCATCAACCAGTAGGCCCCACTTGTCCCATGAACAAAAGTCCTAAGATCACCCACCAATTACACTTCTTCTTGGTTCCTTGAAATGCTAAGCTCCTTGGATTCTTCTGTGAAGGAGGATGATGAAGATTGAAGGGTTGGGATGAGAGATTTGGGGTAGGAAGTGGGCCACACTCTTGGGGTATTTTCTCTCCTTGGAATGCTTGGATGGTCTCTCTCCTTGGTTGCTTAGAATGGGTAGAGAATGAGAGAGAGGATGGTTGTAAGGGAGATGGGATAGAGTGATGGGTGTGAGTGATATGAGAGTTGACTTAAGGGGTAGGTTGCTTGTCTTAGGGAGAAAGAAAGCATAGCTAGTGATGGGATGTGTACTTGACTAGTGATGTGAAAGGATGGGTAAAGATTCTTTGGAATCTCTCAGAATTCGTAAAGCACAGCGTTTCCTTAAGATATACGCGGGCTCACAACTCCTGGCTTAGGCATCGCATCGGTGCACATGTCGCGACGTTGGAACCGCAGCAACGGTGTGGTCGCTAAGGTACAAGTCTTGGGTTGAATCAATTCAGATCTTTGGGATGCAACTTAGGGTCACATGCAAATGTTACCTACAAGTCGCGGGTCGCCGGAATTCGACAGGGAGGATCGTGGGACTCTAAAGAAAAGTACGAACTAGGATACAAGCCTTACAGCTCTCCTCTCTTAATAAAAATTTCATCCTCAAAATTTACACTATCATCGCAACTAAACATAACTCATAAAAGAAGAGAAACCATGACATCATATATAATCAGAGACAGTATACAAGATACAACATATAATCAATCATCGAAGAGATGGGGATAATGCTCATGAATCTCTACCTCATGCTCCCAAGATGCCTCGTCCACACTATGATGACCCCACTGAACCTTCACCAAGGAATGACCTTAGTCCGGAGGACCTGTTCCTTCCAATTAAGGATACGAACTGGCTGCTCAATGTAGGAAGCGTCCTCACGAACCTCTAACGACTACAATCAATAACAGGAACAATGTCTGACCCACACTTCCATAACATAGATATATGAAAAATGTTGTGGACGCTAAATAACTAAGGTGGTAAGGCAAGCCGATAGGCCATGGTGCCAACGTGCCCGATGATCTCAAAAGGTCCAATGAATCTCGGGGTAAGCTTGTCCTTCGTTCCAAAATGAACCATACCATTCATGGGTAAGACCTTGAGATGCACATGGTCCCCAACAGCAAACTCCAAGGGACGACCTCGATGAGCAGTAAAACTCTTCTATCAGTTTTAAGCTGTACACATCTTCTGCCTGATGATATCAATGACCTCTGATGTCTGCTGCCCAAGCTCAGGACCTAGGAGACACTGCTCTTTAACCTTGGTCTAACAACTTGGAGATCTGCACGGTCAGCAATATAATGCCTCGAAAAGATTCATGCCAATGGTTGCCTAATAGCTGTTATTATATGCGAACTCAGTCAAACGTAGATGCTCATGCCAAGTTCCCGAAAATCAATCATGCAGGCCCAAAGCATATCCTCATGGATCTGGTTGACCCTCTCGATTTTCTCATTGGTTTGCGAATGATATGAAGTGCTGAGCTGCAAAAAAAAACCCCATCACCTTCTGTAAGCTCCTCCAAAACTGAGATGTGAACCACAGGTCTCAGTCAGAAACGATCGAAACTAGAACGCTATGCAATCTCACAATCTCCTTGATGAATATCCTGGTAAGCCGATCCAAAGGCCATATCGCACGAATCGTGAGAAAATGTGCGACTTCATCAGACAATTGACATCAACCTAGATGACATCGTGACCGTGCTAAGTCCTCGGCAAATCCATGATAAAATCTATGGATATGTGCTCTCACTTCCACAATGGGATGCTCAATGGCTGCAATGGACCTGGAGGTCTCTGATGGTTGGCCTTGACACGCTGGCACGTGTCACACTCGGCCACCAAACTGGCAATTTGACACTTCATCCCCATCCAAAAATATTACCTCCTTATGTGGCGGTACATCTTCGTGGAGCCTGGGTAGATAGTAAATCTCGATCGGTGTGTCTCGGTCATCAGATCTCTTTGTAACTCTGGAACGTCCGGGACACACAATCAGCCTCTGAGATGAAATCCACGATCAGAACCTATCTGCCAATCCGACTGCTCCTCGGATGCAGCCTCTGCTCGGTAACCCCGTAACGACTCGTGTGTCTGCTGAGCCTCGATAACCCTTGCGACAAGAGAGGGTTGAATCGACAAGCTTGATAACTGTATGATAGTAGATTATAAACCAAACTCAAAGTAACACTTTACTATATCCTCAAGCATCCTACACTACTGGACCATCATATGTGACACCAGGACCCATGGCTAATGGCTAAGAGCATCTGCCACCACGTTCACCTTGCCATGGTGGTACTAAAGATCGAAATCGTAGTCCTTTAGGAGCTCCATCCAGCGTCTCTACCTCATATTCAACTCGGACTGCGAGAAGAGATACTTCAAGATCTTTTAGTTAGAGAAGAGCTCGAACCTAACCTCATAAAGATAGTGCCTCCATACCTTCTGTGCAAAGACAACTGTAGCCAACTCTAGATCATGCGTGGGGTAGTTCTGCTCATGGACCTTGAGTTGGCGAGATGCAAAGGCCACCGGTTTCCTGTGCTACATCAGGACAGCACCCTAACCAAGATGCGAGGCATCAGTAAAAACCACGAATCCATCACTCTCAGAGGGAAGAGTAAGGACAGGTGTGGATATCAGACAGTCCTTCAGCTCTGCGAATGCCTGCTCACATGCGTCGCTCCAAACAAACTCAGCACCCTTCCGAGTCAACTTGGTTAATGGGGTTGCAATACGGGAGAACCCTCAATGAAACACGGTAGTAGCTCACCAAACCAAGGAAATTGTGAATATCGGATGCATTCATGGGCAAGCCCTACTGATGCACGGCATCAATCTTCGAGGGGTCCACTGCGACGCCCTCCCTCGTCACTACGTGATCGAGAAACTTCACCTCCTCCTACCAAAACTCGTACTTCTCTAGCTTCATATAAAGTTAGTGTGCACGGAGGGTCTGCAAGGTAATCTCCAGATGTTGCTCATGCTCCTCACGGGTCCTTGAATATATCAGAATGTCGTTGATGAACACTACAACAAACTGATCAAGATATGGACAGAAGACCTTGTTCATCAACTGCATGAATACCGCGGGCGCATTGGTTAGTCCGAAGGACATGACCTAGAACTCAAAATGACCATAGTGTGTCCTGAATGTTGTCTTTGAGATGTCCTTCTCTCAGACCAGAACCTGATGATAACCGGACTGCAGGTCTATCTTCAAAAAGAACTGTGCCTCTTGCAACTAATCAAACAAATCATCGATCCTCAAGAGAGGGTACTTATTCTTGATCGTGACCTTGTTGAGCTCACGGTAATCCACGGGAAGCCTCAACGAGCCATCTTTCTTCTTCACAAATAGGATCGGCGCTCCCCATGGGGAATTGCTTGGACGGATGAAGCCTAACTCATGCAACTTGTCCAACTACTTCTGCAGTTCCCACAACTCCAATGGTGCCATACGATACTAGGCCTTCGAAATAGGTGGGTACCGGGCATGAGATCAATTTGAAATTGAAATGGCCGAGTTAAGAGTCCTAGAAGGGGGGTGAATAGGACTCTGCCAAATTAAAAAATTAAATGCGGAATTAAACAGATATGAATAAAGATAGTATTAAACAATACCACAAAGCAAAAATGAATAACAACCTCAAATGTACAAGTATTAAGAGGTTAATACAGATGTTATTCTAAGGACAACCTTACACCAAAAACCAATGGTTTATGGTAGGACAACTTGATTTCTAGAATAGTCTGTGTATCAAAATCTCAAACCAATACAGAGGAATAAAGAATAAAAATAGTAAAGAAAATAACTAAGCTATTACAAGATTCCCACACTTGTATAAAAGAGATTACAACATTCTCCACAAATGCTTAAAAAAATTACAACATTCACACAAAGCCACAATCAATCATCCACCACAAGATCAAAAATTATAGTGATTCGCTTGTGTGTACACTAACTGTTTTGAAAAACAGCCACACAACTACTCCACTCCCAATATCCTCACACAGTGGATATTAGCGTTCACTATGAAATAGGTTTTTCAAGGTTCACCTAAAGCCTTCACAATTATGTCTTTCAAGTAGGCTTACACAATTCAAAAACCCCACATTTTGAGTTTTCTAGATCACCTCGGACAAACCAAAAAGAAAGATTTTTCCTGGCACAATCTCAACAAAAACAACCAAAAATAGATTTACAAAACGTAAAATACTTATCTGGATATTCTCCTTTGATGAAGCCCGATAGAACTAATTCGAAGTAGATGTTCAACATAGATGTTCAATGTCCACACTCACGTATGAAAAAGTTCTAAGTTCTAAATGATTTTTAGATTAAATCACCTTAGGCTAGCTTGATTTGATTTTGATTCCAAGAAAGGGGAAAACTTTAATCCCTTCTTCAAATAAGATTAGAATGTAGAATCTCAAAATCAAATACAAAAAGCTAAATTAAAATTAATATTAAATGAGCACTAAATAACTTAAGAATATCACAAACTTATCTCTCAGAGTGGTGTCTTAATTTTCCTTTAATTGAATTTAAACTCTGAAAATCGTGCTCTATTTATAAGTGCAGAAACTGTTCACTCAACTGGCCCGGAGGTCAGCTCGACTGGTCAAAGGACCAACAAACTTTTGAAATTTCGGGCATGATAAGATAAGACCGTTCCATGACTGGTCGAGTGGCCTGCACGACCAGTCGAGCCCCACTCTCGACTGGTCGTCTGGGACCCAATTTGGTTGTTGGACTTTGAGTCGAGCACTATTCACTCAACTGGTCGAGGGTCCAACAAAAAATTTTGAAAATTAGTAACAAACCTTAGACTGGTAGAGGAATTTCTGAGACTGGTCCAGCCAGTACTAGGACTAGTCGAACATAGGCTAAGACTAGTTGAGAAACAGCCTATACACTTATATAGTGACCCACTTTAAGTATGCAAACAATATGACCTAACCTATGGTCAATCTAGGGTCATTCATACCTTATAAGTGAAATTTGAACATTGAATCATCATTTGCTTCGATTGATAGTTGATCTTGAAGTACACGAAGCTTGATATCTTGACGTACTTTGAAGCTTGAACTTGAAGTACTTTGAAGCTTGTATATCACCTTGAGCTCTGAGTTTCGAAGTAAAGCACTTTATCTTGACATAGTTGAAGCTTTGAAACCTTGAACTCTCACTTGATGTTGTACTTGAACTTGTATATCTCTTATACTTGTGATGCTTAAATCTTGAATTGGAACATCTTGAACTTGTACTTGAATTACATGATCTTGAATAAGAAGATGAACTAAACAAGATACAAATTCCAAGAGGTTTTCACACTACAAAACTTGACGACAATCATAAGAGCTAGAAAATATAACACTTACAGAAACTTCAAGTGCCGGCGAGGTGGTAACCCCGGAATCTCATGAAATACATTAGGAAAACCACAAACAACTAGCAGCTGATTGATACACAAGGCAACGGGCTCCTCAACAGTGCATGACATGAGACAAGAAAGCTACTTTCCTCTGGGCTCTGCCACAAATTGGAACTATGGTACACCGGGTATACAGAATATGATTGTCCTCGCGGAGCAGTCCAATATAACATGATACTCGGCGAGCCAATCCATGCCAAGGATGACATCAAACTCGGGCATCAGCAACACGAATAGATCAGTAGGGAAAAAGATATCCCTAACCAAAATGGGGCAAAATGAGTAAAATCGGCCTAATACTGCAGTCTTCCCCAAGGGCGTCGGTATCGACAAACCCTCACATCCAAACTCTAACGGCAAACTAGCGGATCGACAGATATCCTCGGCCACAAAGAAATGCAATGCACTAGAATCAAAACAATACACATGCTATGCATGTAGAAACAGGGAGGGTACCCTCGACGACCCCTCCTGATGACTGAGGATCCTACTGGGCAGCATAAAATCTACCCTAGGCCTACTAGGGAGGTGCATGTCCCCTCTGAGGTCTCTACTGCTGCTGCTACTGCCACTATGGCAGCCTAACCTAATCTGTTGCCTCTATTGTTGCGGGGGAGGTCTCGGAGGTTGGTGTTACAGTCGCTGCTACTATTGTGGAGGTTGCTGCGGTGCCCTCAACTACTACTGCTGCGAATGGGGACACTCGTGCCTACAATGTCTTGTCCTACCGCATCAAAAATAAGCACTTGGAAACGATCCCGGAAGTGGTGCTGGAGGTGTTACTGGTGCTCGGAATGTTGGGCGGGTCGTGCGTCACTACTGTGGACAATGCTTCTGTTGCTGGGAGCTACCGGAGGGTGCCTTCCCCTTCCAGTCTCCTCTATGGTCACGAACCCTCTGCGAATCAGCCCAATCCACCTCGTAAACCTGGGCCCTCTATACTACCTGCTCAAACCTCAGGAGTATGTGTCAGACAATACGGCTTCTGAGGCCAGATCGCAAGTCGTTCTCGAAACGGTGGGCCTTCACCCTTTATCATCAATAAAATATGTCGCGAACCTCAACAGCGCGATGAAACATGCCTCGTACTGGGACACTATCATGTCCCCTTGCATAAGAGTCTTAAATTCAAGTGCGTGCTGTTGTCGGACGTGGTCTAGGAAGAACTTCTTGTCAAACCAGTCAACAAAGTCCTCCCAAGTCCATGTAAAATCTGCTCCTACCACTCGGGCGATCGATGCCCACTAATGCTCAGCTTCGCCCTGAAGTAAAAAGACAGCCAACGGGACCCGCTGCTGGGTCGTACATCTCATGGTATTGAATATCTTCTCCACCTCGGAGCGCCACCTCTTGGCTCCTGTCAGGTCTGGCTCGCCCTGGAAGTGCAGGGGATTGAGCTATCGGAAGTCTTGAAGAAGGGCGCTCGCATGCTCCTGCTCTACCTAAGCTAGTGTAACAGCGGGCCGCCTGCCCAACTCCTGAAGGATAATGATCATCGCCTATAGCATCTACTGTAACTAATCCGCACTCACCGAAACTATTAGGGCTCGCTAGACTCAGATGGGAGAGTGGGAGTCGCTCGGGTCGCTCTCTTAGGCGGCATGTCCTATAGGAAGGAATAAGAGGCCTATCAGCCTTGAGAAATCTCGAAGGCACACATGTTAAGAATCTATATCAGAAAATCGCTAAGTTATTTAAACTTGAGACCTATTCATTTTAAGTTCATAGTAAATATGTGATGTTATCCTCAGGTATTCCCAAGTTATGCTCTGATAGCAACCTCTGTCACTCCCCAAACTCAGAAACCGGGCTTATAGAATTTCTGATCGCCAAATTCGGCACCAAAAGCCTCCATAGTACCCCATTCTCAGCTCCCGGCACCCATATGCCAAATTCCGATTATGGGATCCTATAAGGAAGATTTTTAATATGATTTTTTTTGTAAAGGAGCATAACCACAAGCATAATTAAGTCACAAAACAACATTACCACATATCCATTATAATAAATCATTGAGTACAATGCGAAAAGGGGAAATACAAAGATAATCAAGAAGCTCCAAGATGATCTACCACGCGCTCCTGCCTCAGCGCTGCTGTGATCCAACATCACCTGTACGTAATGTTCGCACGTTGTTTCGACAAGATACGAATGCGTTTGATTTAGGGGAATTCAATGATAACAAAGAAATAATGAGAGAACAATGATCATAAAGTTTTCATTCTGAGTTCATTTACATCCTCACATATCCCTTGATTCTGAGATAGATTATAATGAATACGCACAATGAATGGAAGAGAAGATAGTTTAATATCAATTTTAGCAGCATTTCGACTCTTTTAATGCTCATCGCAAAGGCAAATGGGTTATGCGAACTCAAAGTCTTTGATTCTGAGTTGTGCGGGTGCACAATTGAGAAAACGCTTGTGGGCCACATGATGCTCCATTAGAAGGGTTGTGCACTCTCATTTGTTGTACACCCAGCAATTAAGGAATTTCTATCTCTTCTGTGGGCTCCTTGAGATTCTCTAACTCCTATCTTCTCTCACTTCTCCTTCTTGATTCTCTCTCTCACTGCCCTTTCCACATGGAGGTAGGAGAGAGGTATTTATAGACATTCAACAAGTGTGGAGGACATCTATCCGAAGTTGGAAGCACACAAGTTTAGATAGGGAATGTGGAATGCACAAGGCTTGTATTAGAACAAAAGCCATGCTTTAGGACAAGTTTCCACAAGGAGTGGCGCATGGGACTTGCTTCAAGACAACAAAAGCTTGTCTTCAGGACATATTTCCATGAGAAGTGGTATGATAAGCTTGCATTTGGACATACTCCCTCTTCAAATGGCGCATGGAACTTCCATCAAGACAAAAAAAGCCTTGTCTTAAAACAAGATAGAGAGAGAGAGAGAAAGAGAAAGAAGTGGCACATGGAGCTTCTGTTAAGACAAGAAAAACCTTGTCTTAAGATGAGAGAGAGAGAGTGTGTGAGAGAGAGAGAGAGAAGTGGCGCATGGAGCTTTTGTTAAGACAAGAAAAGCCTTGTCTCAGGACAAGGCTCCACATGGAATGGCGCATGGAGCAAGCTTCAAGACAATAAAAGCCTTGTCTCAGGACAAACTCCACGTGGAATGGATCATGAAGCAGTCTTTATAGAAATGGTTGTGCTGGTTCGGCAAAGGCTTCTTTGCAGGAATGGTTACGTGAGTTCGTACAAAGGGATTTCTTTGCAGAAATGGTTGTGTGGGTTCGCACAAAGGGATTTCTTTGCAGGAATGGTTACATGGACTAGTGCAAAGGCTTCTTTACAACTTCAATTGTGCGAGGTTGCGCAAAAGGCTTTCTTCAAGATAGACTTCCACATTAGTGGCGCATGGAGTTTCCTCTTGGACAATGCTCCACACCGAGTGGCGCAAACCCCTTCTCCCTCTCTTTTCCATTGCACGGGGTCGAGCAAACCCTTTCCATTGCATGGGTTCATGCAAACCTCTCTCTCTTGTCTTCCAACCAACAACCCCTCAAATGAGGCATGGGGAGGGGTATTTATAGGCATCCCTCTCTTACATAGTGGTGATCACCACCACTTCTTTCTTCATACAACTTTCACCCTCCTTCCTTACATAGTAGTGTTCAACCATTTTTCCTTAAATAGTGGTGTACAACCATTTCTTCATTAAAATGACACCCATGCACCCATTTTTACCAAAACACAACCATTCACTATTTTTTACCAAAATACCCCCTGTCACTGTTTTTTACCAAAATATCCCTAGTCACTATTTTTTACCAAAATACCCTCAGTCACTCATTTTTACCAAAATAAAGAGTGCACAACCCTAGGAAGGATCTACACCATGGAATTCTCTGACCAATCCAATGGACATGTAATGGAATATTTTTTGTGCCTTAACAAATGCCCCCTTGATCCCTCTTTGATTGATTCCTGAAATCAAATGGAGGATCGATCTTCCTCCAACCGAAGAACTGAATGAACTGCAACTGAAAGATGACAGGATGATCATGCATGCATGGAAGACTGAATGATCATACTTGACCAAAAGACGAATGATCGCGCTCGAACGGAAGACTTGAATGATTGCATTCGATCAGAAGACTTAAATAATTGCGTTTGATCGGAAGACTTGAATGATTGTGTTCAAATGGAAGACTGAATGCCCTTACCCAACAGTGTTGAATGGATGCTTCGATAGGGAAGATAAATTCCCTTTTCATCGAAACCTGTCACTATATGTGACGTCTTCGTCTCTTAGTATCTTAATCGGAGAATCACCTTTCAATGCTGCTCCTGCTGCAACAATCTCGTTGATCAATTCTGGCAACTCTTTCTTTGAACTCTGTATATAAGGAGTTATTCTTTAATGCTGCTCCTACTACAACAACTTTTTTGATTGTTTCCTTTATTCATGATCTACATAACCCAAGCTTTCGAATGATAGTCTTTCTTGCCAAATTGATCGGAATTAGTATCTCAAGACATTATAATTTTTCAATTTAGTTTCATGAAGTACTGATAATTTTGAAAGATATTGAAAACTTCTTCTTCTTTTTTTAGGTTGATTGTGATATTCACAATATGATAATGATTTAATCATTTCGTCTTTGTGCTTATCAGCGTGCTTCACATTTGTTGCATTCTTTGCTCATTATATCTCGCTTTTGGAGATGTCATCTCCAGCTTCAAAGGTTCAACCGCTGAGTCTTTTTACTGAGTATTTTCTAGTTTGTGCTCTTGGCATTTCTTTATAGACTTTTCCTTAAATCTTTACTGATTTTGAAAAATAGATAAGACTTCTTTCAATTTTCATTTAATAACTTTTCGAAGGACATAGAAGTTACTGTTGATGATTTTATCTCTTTTGATAAACATTTGTTACTTGTCTCCATCAGATCTGGCACTTGGAGTCTTGCGATATCATCACTCATAACTCTCGGCATATGAATTCCCTGCCGCACATAAGAGATTATAAAAAGACCAAGGCATATATTATTTTGAAGACATAGATCCTGCCCCCTTTCTAGGTCAACTTTGCATAAAGATTTCTTCAGAAGATAATACTTCCGAAGTGAAGCCTGCTGATACCCTTGAAGGATGAATTAAAAGAATATATCTGAATCTTTAAATTGTCTAGGAGAGAATGATGATTCTTTGCTAGTTTATTCTCTGTAGCTTTTGAGAATCTTGTGGGATAATATTTCTTTATCATCAAGAAGGTAAGAGATAAAAAGACCCCACGACTCTTGTCAATATATTAATTGATTTTGAAGATTTGAACCTTTGAGTAAATAATTGCCAATATTTTGAAGGCATTTGTTATCACTGTAATTTGAATCTGATTCAAGATAAATGCATTTTTGCATGTTGTTTACTTAATATTTAAAATTTTCATCACGCGATTACATATTTGAGCATATCTAAAGTGAAATATATATCTGCAGCATTTTGAAGGCTATATATAGTTTATGCCTTTTTGAGCAATGGAGCTAGTGTACTTTTGACTAACTATACTTTGACTAGACAAAACTGAACTAAACTAAACTTGACTAAACTAGACTAAACTGGACACAATTTGACGGGATAAGACTTGACTGGACAAGACTTGACTGGATAGGACTTGGGCTCAAAGAGAAATTATAGTTTACTACCGATTTCAGTCTGGGCTCAAAGAGCAATTATAGTTTACCGTCGATTTCTGGCTGGGCTCAAAGAGCAATTATAGTTTACCACCGATTGTGGGCTCTTTAAGTCATTGAAGCTTTGTATGTAAACCTGCTCAAGCGTTCACTACTGCCATATATAAACGATGATGATAGGTGTTATGCATAGTTGGCTGCATAGGGCTTGGCTAGGCTGCCTTAAATGATAAGCTACTGTCGTTGTCATCAACTTTATATGTGGTTGTCCATATAGCTTTATTCCGCTGTCAAAAATGGTGAATCAATAATTGATATTTTTCCGTTGCTAATAATGTTCTGAGAACACTCATATTATGTTTAAGATATAGTGTATCAGCTTGGCGATTGGTGATGATAGCAATTTTGATAAGATAATCTTCTATGGGTGATTGATGAGAAAACGAGAGTTGCTAATTTTGGCGATAACCATTGATACTTGACGAATTTGATGAAAATCATCGGCATATGGCATTATAATTATCAGCGCTTGAACAACAATCATCGATGTAGTGCTTAATCTTAATATGCCTGATATGCTTAAGAAGCCTTGCTTGAAAATTTGCGCCCTTTTTATTCATTCACATAAAAAGGAATACATGACTTTGTCTTTTAGGTCGTTTCATCTTTCTACTTGTCATGCCCCCTTTTGATTAGGAAGTATTATTCTGATAATCTTCATAATCAAAATCACGATGTCGCGATCTTTAACAAGTATGCTGATGCCACATCACCTCATACCAATCATCCGAGATTAGTATTGCCCCCAGTCTTGAACTAATCAAGCGTGTGTACTCTTATTTCTTTTCACACATAAGCATGATGAACCATCGAGAGATTATCAATGTTTCAGAATCGACATTCTTCTCTTGTTGTCATATTCTTCCATCACAATTTCTCCCCTATTGATCATCTTTTGTAGATTTTTCCTGAGGGCATTACAATTTTCTGTATGATGTCCAAATGTGCAGTGATAATGACAATAATTCAGTCCTCTTGTATTCTCAATTTCTTTGAGATGTCTTAGCCGAGGTAATTCAATACTCTTCATAGTCAACAATTGTTTAAGCATAGGAAGTATGTCTTTTCTTGCGAACGAATACTTCATATGGTCTTTATTTTGCCTGGACCTTTTATATATCATTGTAACCGCACGACCAGTTCTATCTTCTTCATCACTGTCTCTTTCACCATCCTGATAATCTTCTTCATTTTCTTCTTTCTGAGTGACGTAAGCTGATGTTGGTTGAAAAGCAGACGCTCTTCCAATCATCTTTTCAAGAGCATAAGCCTTCGTAGCAAGATCACGAAAGGTTTTCCAATCTTTACTAATCAGGTTGCGCGCTAGTTTTAGTCTCATGCCTCCTAAACATAGTTTTACTTGTTCTGATTCCTACAGGGGATGTCGATATGATGCCCTTAAGTCCTTCCATCGACTAATGAATTTTTCGACTGATTCATTCTCTTCTTGGCGAATAGAGACCAGTTCGGCCAAACTAACTTCTCTGTCAGAAGAGAAAAAGTTTGACATAAAAGCATCTTGCATCTATTCCCAAGTATGAATAGATCCTGGGATTAAACTTGAATACCATCTGAAAGCTCTTCCTGTCTGAGAAGATCCGAATAATTGCAAACAATATTAAGGAACTCTAGAGAAATTTCCCATCTTTGTTATGGAATGCATCATATGCTCTTTTGGTGATCCGTTCCAATTAAATTTCTGAAAGTCCGGATGTTTGAAATCAGCGGGAAATGACATTTCTTCTATTTGACGAGGATACAGTGTCTGGTATTGAAATTTTTTATTCAGACCTTGCTTCTTCTCTATATGAATGGTTTCGATGACCATCTATTGGATTTCTTCCTGCGTTATATTCTGAGTAATATTAGGCGTCGGTTCTTGAAATCTAACCACTTGCAGTTGTGGCCTTTCTACATATGGTTCAATGTTGTTCACGACAGTCACTGTTGGAAAATTAAGGACTCCTTCATCTATGTGCTTATCTGGTGAAGGTTGGTTAGGCTGATTGATGTCTACCGATAAAACTTTTATTTTCTTATTCTTTGATTGTCTTGATATTGAAGGAGGGAGCGAGTGTCACGATGCTAACGCTGTTAAAGAAGATGAACTGTTGTTTGGTTAGAAACCAGCATACTGTCGCTTCGAAGGACTAGTTGACTCAAATCGCGGCATTCTTAATACATGAGTGTGCTTGAAATCTTTTACAGGAGGTGTTGTGAGTGAACATTCGCTAATCGCGATGGCTTTCCCTTTATTTTGCTAAATTCGTAAAGATCCTATGGAAGATATCTTTACGGTTGTAGTTAACGGTACAGGAAGACCTATTGGAGTAATGAGCCTTTTTGTCTTTCTCAAATGAGATGATTGTATGACTGAGGCAGTACTGTGTCTCATGACACTTCGCATAATCGACCCTATACTTGGCGAGATGATGCTTCTTACGAAAGTAGATCAAACTTTTCATCTTTTGGATGTTACTATCCTGCATCCTCCTTCGTCTTGTTGAGCTACTGGTGAAACAGAGATCGTTCTGTCCATTATATGAAATTCCCTACTCTTGATCACAACGGATTTTGCTTTCTTTGGGTGCTTTCTTCTTACCTTCAGACAAAATTACAAAATTGCAATCAATATCCAAGTGATAAAACATTCTATGTTAGAGATGAAGGGGAGGATGTTCCCGTTGAGAGTCGCCATTTTTGCGTTTATACAATGCCAAAAAGTGATAAAATTTCTCTAAATATTTTTTAAGTTATCATTGAAAAGAGATCCCCAGCGGAGTCGCCATTTTGTTTCGACAAGAAACGAATGCGTTTGATTTGGGGGAATTCAATGATAACAAAGAAATAATGAGAGAACAATGATCACAAAGTTTTCATTCTAAGTTCATTTACATCCTCACATATCCCTTGATTCTGAGATAGATTACAATGAATAAGCACAATGAATGGAAGAGAACGTAGTTTAATAGCAATTTTAACAACATTTCAAGTCTTTGATTCTGAGTTGTACAGGTGCATAATTGAGAAAACACTTGTGGGCCACATGATGCTCCATCAGAAGGGTTGTGCACTCTCATCTGTTGTGCACCCAGCAATTGAGGAATTTCTATTTCTTCTATCGGCTCCTTGAGATTCTCTAACTCCTATCTTCTCTCACTTCTTCTTCTTGCTTCTCTCTCTCACTGCCCTTTCCACATGGAGGTAGGAGAGAGGTATTTATAGACATTCAACAAGTGTGGAGGTCATCTGTCTGAAGATGGATGTGCACAAGTTTAGATAGGGAATGTGGAATGCACAAGGCTTGTATTAGAACAAAAGCCATGCTTTAGGACAAATTTCCACAAGGAGTGGCGCATGGGACTTGCTTCAAGACAATAAAAGCTTGTCTTCAGGACATATTTCCATGAGAAGTAGTATGAGAGGCTTGCATTTGGACATGCTCCCTCTTCAAATGGCGCATGGAACTTCCATCAAGATAAGAAAAGCCTTGCCTTAAGACAAGAGAGAGAGAGAGAGAGAGAGAGAAGTGGCGCATGGAGCTTCTGTTAAGACAACAAAAGCCTTGTCTCAGGACAAACTCCACATGGAATGGCGCATGGAGCAGTCTTTGTAGAAATGGTTGCGCGGGTTCATGCAAAGGCTTCTTTGCAAGAATGGTTGCGTGAGTTCGCGCAAAGGGATTTCTTTGCAGAAATGGTTGCGCGGGTTCGCACAAAGGGATTTCTTTGCAGGAATGGTTGCGTGGACTCGCGCAAAGGCTTCTTTGCAACTTCAATTGCGTGAGGTCGCGCAAAAGGCTTTCTTCAAGACAGACCTCCACACTTAGTGGCATATGGAGTTTCCTCTTGGACAATGCTCCACACCAAGTGGCGCAAACCCCTTCTCCCTCTCTTTTCCAATGCGCGGGGTCGCGCAAACCCTTTCCATTGCGCGGGGTCACACAAACCTCTCTCTCTCTTGTCTTCCTTCCTTCTGTCTTCCAACTTCTTGTCTTCCAACCAACAACCCCTCAAATGAGGCATGGGGATGGTTATTTATAGGCATCCCTCTCTTACATAGTGGTGATCACCACTACTTCCTTTTTCATACAACTTCCACCCTCCTTCCTTACATAGTGGTGTTCAACTATTTTTTCTTAAATAGTGGCATACAACCACTTCTTCATTAAAATGACACCCATGCACCCCTTTTTACCAAAATACCCTATTCACTTCTTTTTACCAAAATACCCCCAGTCACTGCTTTTTACCAAAATACCCTCAGTCACTACTTTTTACCAAAATACCCCCTATCACTGCCTTTTACCAAAATACCCCCAATCACTGCTTTTTACCAAAATAAGGAGTGCACAACCATGGGAAGGATCTGCACCATGAAATTCTCTTACCAATGCAATGGAATATTTTTTGTGCCTCAACACGCATAAGCTTATAAAAGCTTAAAGGGTGTGTGCGTGTGTGCGCAATGCTTGTACCAAGCATACAATATCAGAGTAAGTGGAAATGATGTAAGTCCATGAATGCTATCAGCTACACCAGGGCTATGCAATGTAAGGCCTACGTAGCCAAATGTCATATGCAAGATGCAAATCAAGCATGCCAGTCCTCATATCAAGTACATATATCAGTACAATTCCTCTCTGGAATATTAATAGGGTCTAGTACACTCCACACTGGCTGCCACCTCCCTAGCCACACAACCCAGCGAGTGGAAGAGACCACACTATCTACCTGACCAGTAGTCTGCCAATACTTACCCGACTCGTCAATAACGGACTCATTTGCGAGTTGCACTACACCAAAATTGTCTGTCTGGTACGGTCAGGATTTTGATTCAGAAACGGCTCTAAGCCGTTTCTGATTTGAAACGGTAATCAACTGTATTAGACTAGTTGCTGTTATACACTGTTATTTCCATTGTTTTGTTGGTGTGTCCTAATTGACTGTTGGATGTTCTTATTTATTATTATTATGCTTTATTGTTTTATTTTGAAACAGATGGACAGAATGCATTCTATTATTATCCTCTAAGTGGACCCCACATGGCCTGAGAGCCACATTACTGTAAATTACTGCAGACTACCGAATGTTTTTCTTCATTTCCTTATGCCAAAACGCCCTAAAATCCTTCATTTAACAGCCATCGTCATCTTTGTCTCCCTCTGTATCTCCCTCTCCCTCTCTCAATCTCCCTCGATCTCTCTCTCCCAATCTCCCTCGATCTCGCTCCCTCGATCTCCCTCTCCTGATCTCAACCCTCTCTCTCGATCTCCCTCTCCTGATCTCAACCCTCTCACTCTCCCTCCCTCTCCCGATCTATGGTGAGTATTTGATTTGTACTACAGAGGCCGAACAGCGTAAGAAGGAAGATGCAGAGCAGAGAGCCAAGCTGGATGAGATCGCTCTGAGGCAAAGGCAGAGGGAGAAGGAATTAGAAGAGAAGGAGAGGTTTGAGGAGAGAAGCTCTCCTAGGAAGGACATCGGAGCCGTTCACACGGTCTGTGATTTTAGGTAAGTCTTGTGATTTGAGAGTCCTATATGACGATTGTTTGCGTTTAACCAGAGCTGGAGTAACACATCTGTAATGGGATGATTGATGTTGTTTTTGCTGAGGTTATATGTGCAGGCAAAGATCTGGCAACTGAACAAACTATGAGCTGGATGATTAATCTCCTGAGGCAGCTTCAGCAGACATTGCCACCTTCGGTCCTTGCATCGATCTGGTCTTTCTTGCAGCCCCAGCAGCAGCTTGCATTGCAATCCATCCTGTCATCCTAAGGATCTCGTCTGGAAACTGTCTGGTTGCTTTGTCTATTTTCTGTTCTTTACCCATTCTTTATATATGCATCTCTTCGTTGTGTGGTCCTGCAAAGTGGTTGTTGAGGCATGAAAGCTATATCATGCCAATCCAATGGTATAGCAATGAGTAGCAAGGGTTGTGAAAGAATGCAGGACCCTTGACAACTGGTCAGCTATACCATGTGGGGCCATCCAAGCAAGAGGTAACTCGTGTAGGTGATCCGTGCCGTCTATCCATTTCACTCCTAATAGTTTATTCTATTTTATTTATTATTTTTTTCTATGAGAGGCATTCAATGTAATATTGGGTCACGCATTAAGTGAGTCCCACCGGGAACATAGCCTCCTGCAATATTTAGACCGATCACTGATCATAGGGACCATCAATATATATATGAACACGGACAGGGTATGGCTTACCTATTTGAGGGTCTGGCTTATTTTCAACGTGGACATGACAATGTGGGACCCACTTGATGAAAGGCCCAGATTGTTTGCCAGACCATTGACAGTGAATCCTGTCTTCAAAAATCTCTCATCCAAATTGCCAGGGGCCTTATGAATGTTAGTGACTCATTTATTGGTCGTATTGGATGTACACTCATCATCTAGACCGTCCAAATTGTGGGCCACGTTTCAGATGGTGAATTTTGTGGACTGGATGACCTTAGAAACATGGGCCTTGAATTCTAAGTGTTACTAATGGACCATTGTGATAAATTCTCACCATTGTTTTTATAGTAATGGAATCACATCCGTCTGGATGTGACATGTATTATGATATAATCTAGACCATAGGCGCACTATGGAGGAGCATTGACCAAAACTTGCATAGACATCTGATTTTATTTTTTTAACGAGTCGTGGACCAGTGACCATTTTACTTTTAACCCTCTATCTATCTGCATCATTTAAAGACATCTGATACTTAAATTTAAATTACTCTTAAAACATGATATGTATCGGCTTGCTGATGATCTTGTTGTGCAGCAGAGATCTTCTAAAAAGTGAATTTAGTACACTCTGATCCAGTATACATTGAGTAAGTGCTCTATCATGAGATACTGCTGTATGTTTCATATATGCAACTAAATAGCATTTTCGGAATGCCAGGTATATGCAGATGTGCAGCAGAGACTGATTTATATAATTGATAGTTCTTCAAAATTTTGTACTTCATATAATCTTTTATCTGTCTATAATTTTCTCCAATTATTGGAAAGGACACATATTTATATCCAAGTATACCTTTTACTCACAGTACCATTTAAAATCGAAGACAATTTTGGTGAACTGATCCATTGTGCATAATGACAAAATTGAATTTTGGTGAACTAATTCATCATGCATAGATGACCAACTTCATAATCTAATTAGAAAAGACAGTTTGGTCCCATCTGATCATTGAAACATTTTTGGGGATTGACTCCAATGCTTCTTTTTTATATCTTGCTAAATTAACATGGTAGTTTGTTATAAATTAGAAGAGAGAAAAAACTTTGATACTCTGAGTATTAACTATCATAGTTGGAGTGGAGATGATATTTCTTCATTTCTGCCTTCCAAATTGGAAGTGTTCTCGAGAAATACCATGTATACTCTCTAATGTTAGGAGCCCTGTTCTACGTGCTTGTTCATTCTCTGGCATGGCAGAGTTTAATTTCTATTATTCATTATGGCTTAGTATATGCACTTTCTTGTATGTTCCACAATTTACACCTATTGATTTGTGAATTGACTCTTGATAAACATGTCATTGTGATTCAAATCTTAGGCCCTTTTTGGTAAGATGCCTAAAAACGAGTTCATCTTATTTTAGTTAACAGTAATGATGTATTAGAGTTCTTGATTTCTAACATGTAATTACAGTTAACTTAAGATCAATTGTGTATTAGAGAGACAAACACAAAAGTGCTCTTAACTAAATGAGATTTAACTCATTTGTAGACGTCTACCAAACAGGGCCTTACATTGCTCAAACTTTCTTCAGTGAATCCCTCCCATCCCTAGTTGAAAGTAAAAGCTTTTAAGTAGGCTCCTTAAAAGCTTTTACTTTCTTCCCCTTATTTGCTTGCTTTAAAACGTGAAGGGATTTTGAAACAAGCTACGAAGCGATGAGCTATAAAAGCAAATAGCCAATCAACCAACAGGGCGGTTAGCTTGAAACTGAGCAATGGCTGATAGTTCCAGCAGCGGAGCTTACTACTTTACAGGGGAGAGGCGCCTAATCGGGTGATATTTTGCCTATTTTAACTAAGAAAAGTGCGAACTAGCTTATATTTTGATAGATTTACCTTATATGATTTGTGATATTTGGGATATTTTTTGTTAGTAAAGATTTGATTTTTATATCTTACATTTCTACGTCATTATACTGCAATATTCTTTGAGTTTCAAATATTTTAAAAAATACAGGTTTCAAATGAAAAATAATAATTTCCTAAATAAGAAAAAAATACTGTTGTTCAAAATTGAAAATTTGCGACGGTTTTTAACCGCTTGATCATATCCATGCATTTCATCATTTGTTGCAGAGGATTTTTTTTCTTCTTCCTTGGATTTTGAAAGTAGAGCCAATGGGTGTGGCCATTCGGACCGTTGGTCTGATGGGGCCCTTTCCTAATGTTCAATGCCCCAACATTCACCTTGTATGTAATATGAAGGATCCATTGCCTCTGAGCACTCACTTGCCAACCTATTAGGATGCCAGGGATTTTGGAGGCAGACATTTTAAAACATGGGCTGGAGCTGGACTGGTTTGTTAGAGGTCGTTTGGATCTGCCCTTAAGCTAAAGAAATCATAGAAAGTACAGATTTAACTACTATCCATACTTTATTAAGTCGTTAAAGAATGTGTATGATTGTTCCGTTCATGGAACTAATGTTCTTGGTTTTCGTTTCTGCAAGGATAGATGCAGTTGCAACTCGGATCTCTTGAAGCTGCATCATTTTTTGCAGGTTATATACCTACCGCTATGTTGTGAGCTCAATTGGAGAGGTACTATAGTATGTTGATTTGTAAAACGGAAAAGGAAATAAAAATGTTGAAATTCATTCTCACTTAATGTTGAAGTTTAGTTGACTTAATTGCTACTTTGATTTGTTAATGCGACTCTATAGTCTCTTTGTTTGTTAGATTTTTTTATGTGGTTCGGGCATGGATTGGTTTGTTGAATGGAAGGGGGAAAAAAAAAAGATTGGATTTGAGATGGGTTTTCTGAAAATTTTCATATGAATTGAATTTGTTGTAAATGCATGCAGCGGGCCGGCATTGAGAATAGTAAAGATAGGAATGGTTGTCGGCACCAGATAGGAACTGGACCATTTTGAATTTTCAGGCATGTCAGCACCAGATAGGAACTGCTCATCAAGTGAAATCTGTACTAAAGTACTTCCTTGATGTATTGTAACAGGATATATTGGGAGTCAAGCCGTCAGATCAGGTCCTTTTCAATGACCCAAAATGTTTTATGTGACTGGCCTCAACATAGATGGGGAATGCTCAAAAAAAATAATAAAAAATAAAAATAAAAAATAATATCAGATTGAAATATTTTAACCCTCCGATGTTTGCATCTTTTCCTTTGAATATAGGCAGTCTGCTCAACCTCTGAATATATAAGGGCTTTGAATAATCCAGAGGTCAGAATATTCTAACATAAGAGTTCTTATTTTTTTACTACCCACATTCAAAATGAGACCATCACATAAATAGTTTTGATCATTAAAAGGTGTCCCAAATCCGAAGGATAAAAAGCCCCAACTCATCATAAGGATGGACTGGTTCCTAGTTGTATCTTATTAGGGTGTTTCATAGTTGTAGAATGGAGATCGGACTGGTTCATAGTTGTACCTTATTCATTTTATGTACCTTATTCATTTTATGTGTCAAGATTCAGCAAACAAATGTCCACTGGTATTTTTATTTTATTATTATTATTTTTTTTGTTACAAGGAATAATTATGTGATGTACACAAGTAGAGGTGAATTTGCACTCCAATAACAACATGACTCACGTGTATGGGATACAAGCCAGTCATCAGTTGGGTCCCATGGTCAGCATGTCCTGGGCTAAATACCAGTCAAGTTGACACTCCAGTCATTTGGAGGGAGGCACTTGAATTAGAAAAGTAAAAAAGAAGATGATCAACGGTTTGTAAGCAACATAGACTTGTTGGCATGGCATGATGTGATGAGTGGTTCAGCTTTCTTTTTGGGGCAGATTTTGCACATCCCAGTAGGCCTGTCAATGATTCTCTTCTTGTGTGAATTGCTTTAGCATTTCACTCTTAACTTTACAAAGAATCTTATTTCATAATTCTCTTCCGGCACCAATTGTTGCAGCCTTGTTGCGGGTTATGGTAGTAAAAACTTTGCATGTATTTAAAGAAAGAAACCAGGTTTTTGACTTGCAAACCTTGGTGTGTGATTCAGTTTGGTCTCAAATTTTATTATTGAAATGCGAATTTACGAAAAATGATGCATGAGCCTACAATTTGTCCCATTTTTTTCTACTATATATGCTCTATGATCCTATCACTATTGGCTGCAGGGTCCATCTTGGAGGTAAATATGAAAATATTATCTTTTTGGTGAACTTGTGCTTTCTGAAAATATTATCTTTCTGAAACAAAACATTATTCATTTCGATCTTGCATCTAACTTCAAAATTTCTTTCTCCAATATTTTTTTCTAGAGCTGCTTTACAATTAGCATTGTGCATACTTGCGTTTGAGGTTCTTTCATATCTACGGATATCAATTTCAGATATTCATGTGCATCCCATTTGTTTCAGGCAGCCGCTGTTGAGGTACAAAACCTTCTCGTTTCTGGTAGAAGGAAAGAGGCTCTACGGTGTGCACAAGAAGGTGACAATCCTATTTTCGTGGCATTATATTTTTGGAAAATTTTGTTATGTTTTTAAAACATTTTGATGAAAATTTGAAATGTTTTTTTAATTTTAAAATTTATAGAATTGATGGCTTCTTTTGATTGAAGCTCCCACTTGGATTGAAATGAATTGGAATGGGTTTTCTACTATTACTGAGAAAATGGATTCTTTTCATTTTTTCAATGATGAAAATCTTAAATTGTTTTTCGATTTTTAATTGATGGGATGGCATGTTTTAATTGAAAGATCTTCTCAAACATGATTTTTTTTTTTACTCCTCTGATCAAAATCTGAACGGTCATGTTTCTGCAGATAGGGCATTCCTCTGTTTATTCACTTCGATGAATGTGACTAAGAAATACATATGGGAACATTACAGGTACGAATTACAAATGCAGTATGGATTGATTGGGTGGTAAGTGGGAGTGACACTGGGTTATGCACTGGATGGAAAGAATAAGCAGGTGATTGCTTGCATTGGCGACGGAAGCTTTCAGGTAAACTGGATGGATGAAGTTAAAACATGAATGGGCCACGATGTTTTTAAAAAATCATTAAGATCGAATGGTGATGATTGGTTGGACAGGTGATGGCCCAAGACGTGTCAACGACGCTGAGGTGCCAGCAGAATACCATCATCTTCCTGATAAACAATGGGGGCTACATTATTGAAGTTGAGATCCATGATGGCCCATACAATGTCATCAAGAACCAGAACTACACTGCATTGATTGTCGACATCCATAATGGCAAAGGCAAATGTTGGACAGCCAAGGTAAGTAGGAACCTTTTAGCATTCTGAAACTTGGGTGCCAGATGCACAGGTGAATTGAATTTTGAAAATTCAGTGATATCATTCTATTTGTTGCAATTCAATCCAATCTGCATTTGGGTACTCGTTAGATCTGCATTTGGATACACAGGTTAATTGAATTTTGAAAATTCAGTGATATCAATCTAGTTGTGGCTATGGATCTCCACACTGGTGTCCCATGGGTCATGTGCAAACAAGATGATGCCCCAGATCCAGTAAGAATTTCTGATTATCTTCCTTTCATGTTCTTGCCTGAAATCCTTAATTGTACTTTGTATGTGATGATTCTCCCTTTCTTAGTAGGTTTACTCAATGAGGTTCCACCGCATTGAAATGAGCCCGCTTATATCGGTGGCATTAGAAATCATGTTTGTAATCTCATCTTCAATGGCCTAGGGTCTCTTGTGCTTTATTTATTTATTTATTTCTACCTACCTTGTTTTCATCCATTCCTAACTTCCTCCACGTCCTATGTACTGATATTGTAGCACACATTGGGGAATCTTTCTCTATGGGATCTGATTGTACGTTGGACGATGAGAAAAAATAAAAAAGAAGAAAGAAATCGGAATAGATAAGAAGAGTTAAAAGGAAAGGATCTATTGCATGCACACGTGTCTTCCATGCTACCTTTTGTAAAATTACTGTCATTTTAGCTCAAGTTGGTTGCTTTGGCAGTGGTTATGTTGCTTGATTTTCACTCAGAAGACTAGAGTTTAAGCCTTCTTAAATCTGTTAGCTACTTGGTGCACATGTGCCATGTACCAAAAACTTAAACATGTGAGTCAGACTCTCATATTTAAATGCATTATATGGGCTACCTCCATCATATAACTAAGAATATGAAAGAAGAGAGTACAATTCATACCTTCAATCTCTATTTGCATCAAACCCACAACACCCCTCTTTCTGAAGTAGTTCAGTGACCTATAAACAAAAACCTGAAGTTGAGGTCATTGTACTTGTTTTCTCAACTTTCTATTTGACACTGACAGGCGCTGAAGATGAATAATTAGCAACACGGACCCAAGATCAGCTACTTCAAAAAAAAAAAAAAAAACAAAACAAAACAAAACAAAACAAAACAAAAAAACTCTGTTGGTCTGTTTTCTATAATTAACACTTTCCATCTGCTTTTGCCTTGGATACTTATTACAAGCAGTATTATCTCTGTTTGGCTGCTGCTGCTGCTACTATCAAATGGTAATCCAATTCTGCATGCACTTGAGTTCTACCTATTTTTCTATTCATGTTGTAACTTAAGATCAATTTTCACTCTGCGCCTGCAGTTCACCAATCCTCCAGATACAATCATTCATTCGTCTCAAATTGAGTGATGTGACCCATCTGTAGTGGGTCCCATGTTTTGGATGGTTTTGATTCACATATTTCTGTGGTTCGGTTCAGGTGAATGTCTTGTTATACGTACTGTGCAGAATATCAAAGATTTTTCTCTTAAAATAATATTTTTTGCTCATAAATATAATATATATTTGAAGAGCGCTGTGAATTTTGTAACTGTTTGATGAATTATTATTCCTATATGTCTGTAGAACTTACCATTGCAATTCAATTCCTTGGTACATGACAAACGCTGGCCCACTTTCAACTATTTTTTTGGCTGTTTTACATTTTTTGGGTATCATTTTCTAGGATCTTTTTCTCGTTTATTCTGGTGGTTGGAGAAACATGGCCCCAGAAGGCAAGGGTTGAATAAATGGGGTTCTGCGGCCACTCAAAATGGTGACAAGCATCTTGTATTGCATGTACTGCATGTACAAGCATCCAGATCGTCAGATTCAGGCCCATTTTGTATGAAGCATTGCCAAAAGATCAAACAGGTTGGACCACCTTAACCATCTGATCTTAATTTTGGATGTCTTAAGTCTTTCCATTTTGGATGAGACACGACTTAGCTGACTGTGGGGCCCATCTCAATGTATGCATTGTATATCTGTCATGAACCCAAAAATGAAGCAGATGCAAATGACCGCAGTTTACTGTGGTGTGGTCCACCTGAGATTTTCATCTGCTTCATTTTTCAGCTTATGCCATGAAATGAGTTGGCAAAACTGATAGTGTAGATATAGAAGGCATATATCAAGGTGGGCCCCACAGTCAGGGTAGCTTCCTCTCCCAAGCTTGAAGATTTCCTGGGTGGTGCAACCATGGGAGCCCACCAGTACGGATCCATTGACAGGGAAGCTATCTCTAAGCTTGGACATCATGTATTACCAGCACAACCCACAAGCTGAAAACAGCAGGCAGCAGCATTCTCTAGGCCTTCTCCAGCCCTTCAGGCAGCTGATTCAAGCCCAACAGCAGCACCAATACTTCCAGCCACTACAAGAAGGGATGTGCATAGGATTAACAGCTCATGACATGTACCAGACTACCTTGGAAGTGGCGCCGAAGGAAGAGATTTTCGTCCCTCTCATACGGACACAACGTCCACATCACTGCAGTGGATCATGGCGAACCTGGTAAAGCATCAGGATGTGTAGGCCAAGCTGGTGGAAGAGATCGATTGGGTTGTGAGGGATGGACGAGAAGACATTGAAGAGGAGGATTTGCAGCGGATGTCATATCTGAAGGCAGTGATCATTCTAGAAAAGAGCAAGGAATTGTTGGATTATAGAAGCCTGGAAATGAAATATTGTATTGAAATTAGAAATTGGAATTGAAATTGAAATGTGTACTAGAAAAGAAGGAAAAGATTATTATGTGTGTGAATCATTCTATTGTCTTTTTCTTCTATTTGTGTAATTATCTGGCATTTAATACAAGTAGATTACATACCCCACTCTCTCTCTCATACAATGAACAAAGGGGTTTAAAATTGTTCTTAAAATTCCGTCCTAAAATGTGACCGTTGGCAACATTAATAAGCATTTAAAACTGTTTCTAAAATTTTGTGCCTAAAATGTGACTGTTGGCACCAGAACGGTTTAAAACCGTTCCTAAAATTCTGTTTCTAAAAATTGAAACGGTGCCCAAAACGGTTCTGAACCGTTCCTATTTTTCTGCGATGCCTCATTTAGGAACGGTTTGAAACCGCTCCTGAAGTATTTAGGAACAGTTTGACGATTTTGGTGTAGTGTTGGTCAAACTCAGCCTAGCTTACAACCCTCTCACTCAGGAAGATAAAGCCACACCCCCTTCCAACCGACCACGACATAGTGGGAGACGTGGCCTAATAGTATTCGGCACTTGTGCGCTCATGTATCCACTCGGTCTAGACGTTGGAGCATATCTTGGTACTAAAAAGGTTTTAAGACTTTCACCCAAGGACATCCTATGTGCCCACAGTGCTAGAACCAAATATTTTCGGTATCCAAATCTGACCATCTACGATATGCCTGTAGAGGTCACAACCTTGATGTCTTTAGGGCATATAGTGATCATGTCACATAAATGTGAGATGCATGAATCATACCATCAAGTCATGCATCAGACAGGCACGTACCACGTGATCATGTGGGGCACTCCGTCTCCCAGGGAATCCCATAAACAACTCAGTCAAATGACATATGCTATGATCAATCATTCCCCATAACAAGCATATAGATGATGCGTATGGGTATGTATCATGATGTAATACTAAACATGTTCTCAGTGTGTTCTACTAGACTAAGTACACTAGCATGTTATCAAACATAGGAGGCAACAATCGGCCCGAATTCCTGGTGGGATCCACAGAAGGACGATGGATCTAATCCATATATCAAGGTAAGGTTCAACAGTGGATATACCAAATCTGATACCATATATTCTTCCATCTATGGTACGGGGTGATGATGTACTCCCATACAAACCATGGATAGCCTAGATGACGTACTTACATCAAGAGTGGGCCCATGGGGCGAATTGAATGGGTACATAACAAGGTGAGGTAAGGGGGTGAAACTATGTATAACAAGTGGGCTTACTCACCCTCTCTATCATACAAGAAACTGGGCTTTCCTATGGAGGCCCGGTAAGTACGCTAGGTGGGTTTCAAGGTTTGAATATCCCTACAAGGTGTGGTGGACGACATTAACATCAATGGGGGCCCAACGGTTTGGGTTAGCCCATTTAGAGAAGGATGAGTATTGCTAACATCAGTGGGGGCCCAATGATTTGGGATAGCCTGATAGGGAAGATGGGGAGTGGGCTTACAATGGGCCCTAGGGAGGTTTACAATGGTGGACATTTAACCACTATTGCCCCTAAGGTGTGGTCCATTTGGGATTGGAATCAGAATCATAACGGGGCCCTCAGCCCTCCAAATATCTAGGAAATGGATGCACAGTGGGTGCCCATTAGTCATACATAGTGGGCCTCATCCCTCACAATGGGCCTCATACAATCACAATGGGCCCCACACAATCACAAAGGGCCTCATACATGGGCCTTGCGGATCACAATGGGTTGCATACATCCCAATGGGCCTTATGCATCACAATGGGCCACGTGACTAGGAGACATACATCATGGCGGCTCATGGCGGCATGCATAAGACACATCATGGCATGCCTCATGGACTACACGCATAAACCACATACATCGTGGTGGGTCCCGATGTCTAATGGACAAAGTGGACAGTCATAAACATCACTGGTGGACCAAGCAGCTAGTCATGCTGCTAGACAGGGTACACACATTAGGTGGGTCCCACCGTCCCAACTGGACGGTGGATAGAATACATACAGCAAGATGGGTCCCACCGTCCCAGCTGGACGGTGAGGATACAACACATACATTAGGGTGGGGTCCACGTCTAGTGGACTGGATGGCGTGGATGAAACACTTAAATTATGGTGCATCCATCACCATCCCATGTTGGATGGTGCGGACAGCACATACATCATGGCAAGCCCCACCGTCCATGTCCAGGGACTGGATGGCAGGGATAAAATACTTACATCATGTGGGACCCCCACTATCCCAACCTGATGGACGGTGTGGAGTACAACACATATCATGTGGGTCCCACGTGGGTGGGTCACCCCACTACTACTACTACTACTATTATTATTATTTTAAAACAAGCTAATACTTGTGTTTGCCTTCACGCCAGGGCCTGCTGCTAGACAGCAGGCCGTCTAGTGGCCCTAGCCCATCTGGCTCAAGCCTTTCAATGATCTGGAAAGCTGGACGGAGTGGGTACTACACACATGTAGCAAGTGGGGTCCACGTTAGTGTGGCCCACCCGTCTTGAGTCAAAGCTGATATTTGTTTTTGCCTTATGCATCAGGGCCTGCTGCTGGACAGCAGACTGTCCAGTAGAAGGTGGCCCACCTGCCCCATTTCCTGGGTAAACATGGGATGGACGATGAGGATAAAACCCATGCATCACAGTGGGGTCCATGCAGGGTCCACACGGCTAAAGATCAAGCCGATATTGGTGTTTTCCCATCATCCAAATGGCCCAGCCGGACTGATAGTCCAGCAGGGTGGACAGCAAGGCCGTCCCACCTGCTGGACGGTCTGGATTGTCCCTACATGTCCAATGGGTGGTCCAGCAAACTAGGAAAAAGAGAGATAGATAGATAGGGAGAAAGAGAGACGTGCAGTTGAGAGGAGCTCTGCTACTATGAGCTCCTCTCTATCATACAATGTATACATCAAATGGGTCCCACCACATGTGGGCCCTTAAATCACAAGGATCAATGGTGGAAATCCCTTTCCCACAAACAATGCAAGGTCTAGATGACCTTCTTACAATGGAAACAAAATAAACATCATGATGGGGTCCATGGAGAATGGCCCCATCATGGAATGATTATATGCATCTTGGTGGGCCATTGGCCACACCTAGGGCCCAAAATGGGGTCCTTACCATCAACTGGTAGGCTCCACTTGTCCCATGAACAAAAGTCCTAAGATCACCCACCAATTACACTTCTTCTTGGTTCCTTGGAATGCTAAGCTCCTTGGCTTCTTCTTTGATGGAGGATGATGAAAATTGAAGGGTTGGGATGAGAGATTTGGGGTAGGCACTTTGGGTATTTTCTCTCCTTGGAATGCTTGATAGTCTCTCTCCTTGGTTGCTTGGAATGGGTAGAGAATGAGAGAGAGGATGGTTGTAAGGGAGATAGGATAAAGTGATGGGTGGAGTGATGGGTGTGAGTGACATGAGAGTTGACTTAGGGGGGTAGGTTGCTTGTCTTAGGGAGAAAGAAAGCATGGCTAGGGATGGGATGTATACTTAACTAGTGATGTGAAAGGATGGGTAGAGATTCTTTGGAATCTCTTAGAATTCACAAAGTGCGGCTTTTCCTCGAAATATACACTGGCCCACAACTCCTGGCCTGGGTATCGCATCGGTGCGCATGTCGCGCCGTTAGAACCACAGCGATGGCGCGGTCATTAGGGTACAAGTCTCGGGTTAAGTCGACTCAGATCTTCAAGATGCAACTTAGGGTCACGCACAAATGTTGCCTACAAGTCACAGGTCGCCGGAATTCGATAGGGATGATCACGGGAGTCTAAAGAATGGTACGGACTAGGATATAGGCCTTACATACAAGGCCCTTGACCAGTCGATTAGGGCCTTTGACCAGTCAAAGATCTATTATATTTTATCTCGCTTAAACGAGTCAAAGATTGTCTTAGATGAGTCGAAGACTGTCTTAGATGAGTTGATGCAACAACTTCTTTGCCTATAAATTGAAGCTTTCTCTCAATCTAAAAATACAATTCAAGTCTATCAAATCCTTTTGCAAGAGAGAGAGAAGCACTTGTTATATTCTAGCTATTGCACGGTATTTATTAAATATTTTAATAGCTTTTTGTTTAATTCCTTGATATCTTATTGTTGTCAATTTCATTTTATAAAGAGAGTAAATACTCTTCTTTTTGAGATCTTAAAGGAATTCAAATAAGTAGCCATTGGTTTGAATCTATTTAAAATCAATCTAGAACCTTGAACCTTTGTTTATATGACTGAATATTGAACGATCTACATTTAAGAGAAGTGTTTCTACGGCTACATCGACAGATACGTCCTCAAAGGTGAAGATAAGTATATAATTCTTTTGCATCTTTGTTTTATTGAGATAGCCAAAAAATCTCATTGTTGGTTTTCCTGAGATAGCCAGAAAATCTCAGTGAGGAGTTTTTTATTTGTGATAGCCTGCTAAAATCACAACTGCATCAGGTTTTAAGGTGTTCCTGTGAAAACCTTATTTATAGTGAAAGCCAATATCACGTGGATAGTATTAAGGCACCAAAGCTTGACCTAAAACCATTACCTGCTGATCTCATCGATCTGGCTTCGATGACATCGAAACTTACCTTCGATGGAATCGAACTTTGTACCCAATTATCCAGCAACAAACTTGATTTTTCTCTAAAATCTCAATGTGATCGATTGTCCTTCGATGGCATCGAACACTTATTTCGATGTCATCAAAGTATCCTTAATGTAATCGACAATTAAGTTTCAGCAGTTTTGAATTTTTGCACTTTGCAAATTCTTTTTTCTTCCTTCTTCGCTTGGTTTTATTGGATCTTAGACTCTTGAAATCTTTAATCTTGGTCTCCAAATATCCAATCTTTTCTTTAAAAATTCTTGAGCATTAACTCCATGCTTTTAGCATTCTTTTCACCTTAAGCTCTTGAAATCACCTCGTAAGATAAACTTGCATAAATATATTGATTAAATGCTTATTATGTTCATAAAACCAAAGTACAAACAGGGGAAAATATGCAATATTTGACACTCAACACACCCCCAACCAACATTTTGTTAGTCCCGAACAAAACATGCATGAAGCAATCTTTCAAATTCTCATTTTTCAAACACCTTTTAGAAAACAACCTTTCGTGGAATAAATTATGAACAAGTAAGGGTCAAATATGAAAGAGTGATAATTTGAAATCTAGAGTCGGATCTCATGGGTAAACAATTTGAAATCTATATCAATTAACCCATAAAATGATTTCAAATATCAAGTTTCTAATGTGCTCAGTGGATCTTAGCTTACTTTTCATAGAAGATAACTATTATTTCATAATGTTAGCCATGGTTATCACTTCCAGGTGAATATATTAACACAAGCAATGATTCCAAACTTATCCCCTTTTCTCTTCTTTTTCCAGCTTTGGATTTTATGTTGACGGCCCTTTTTCACATTATTTTCAATCTTTTCCTTCTTTTTCAGTGAAATATCCTTGAAATGCATGTATGTGGCCTTTTCGTCGATTTAACTATTTTCTAGCTGGTTCTTTTCATCTTTTTCATTGTTTTTGAGGTGGATAAGGATCTCCAGACTTGGTTTCTAACACTTTTTAGTGATATACATGATAAAATTAGAAATTCTAGTACTATTCACAAAAAACAAGTCAAGTGAATTGTGATTAGATTCAATTGATGTGTAAGCTTTCCTTTAATCACTTGATTGATAGAACTTAGCTAATATTTTACTCAGTTGATCAAACTCCAAAATTTTCAAAAATTCAGCTTCTATCTTATCGTAATACTCAAAATATGAATGATTACACAAAATTTCACTTCCTAAATGAGTTTTGAAATTGAAAATTCAAAATTTTCAAAGATCTTTGCTCAAGAACTAGGAAAAACCATATTTGTCTATCTAATCTCACCCCCCAACCTAAATTCTACATTGTCCTCAATGTAAAAGATGTTAAAAAAAAAAAAATCAATGCATATGAGACAATGAACATAAAAGGGAAGTAATAGGAAAATAATACCTGAAGAAGAAGAATTGAAGCTTGTCTAAAGTTCTCAACATGTAAATGGGGTTAGCATGAAAACTAAATAAACGAAAACAACCTATTCTAATCCTAAATCCTAGGAAAGTAATAAACCGAACTACACCTCCATCAGACTAGAAGGTCAATCCTGATACACAAGATCAATCAGAGGGATGGACATATCCTCTGAATTAAGTTTTTCAACAAACGGCTTTAGAAGATGTCCGTTTACTTTGAAATTATTGCCATTCATTAGATTCTCAATCTCAAAAGCCCTATGAGGATATACAATTTTAACGATGAAGGGGCCGGTCCAATGAGAGTGAAGCTTACCCGGAAAGAGATGAAATTGAGAATTGTACAAGAAGACCTTTTGACCTGATGTGAATGATTTTCAAAAAATGTTCCAGTCATGGAACACCTTCATCCTGTCCTTATAAATTCTCGAATTCTCGTAGGCATTGTTCCGGATCTCTTCGAGTTCATTGAATTGAAGTTTGCATAACGAGCTAGCATTGTCCAAGTTGAAGTTCAGTTTTTTAAATACCCAGTAGGCTTTATGTTCCAACTCCACAGGCAAATGGCAAGCCTTCCCATATACTTTTCTAAAGGGAGACATTCCAATGGGGTCTTAAAAGCTGTATGGTATGCCCATAAAGCATCAGTCAATCTGATTAACCAATCCTTACGGTCAGGATTTACTGTTTTTTTTAGAATTTGTTTGATTTCCCTGTTAGAAACTTCAGCTTGTCCATTTGTCTATAGGTGATATGGGTTGCTCACTTTGTGTGAAATGCCATATTTTCTCATCAAGTTTTCGAATGGCCTACAGGAAAAGCATGAGCCACCATTACTTATGATGGCTCTAGGTGTTCCAAACATGGAAAAATGTTTTCTTTTAAAAATTGAATGACCGTGGTGTGGTCATTGTTCTGTCATGGAATCGCTTCAACCCACTTGGTAATATAATCAACTGCTAGCAAAATGTAATTATATCCAAATGGTGGGGGGAATAGTCCCATAAAATTGATGCCCTAGAAATCCAATGCTTCAATGATCAGAATGGGATTTAGTGGCATCGTGTTTCTATGGGACAATCCTTCTAATTTTTGACAACGCTCACAAGCTTTGCAAAACTCATGAGTGTCTCTGAACATAGTGGGCCAATAAAAGCCGCACTATAGGATTTTGGTCTTGGTCTTTTTGACATAAAAGTGACCACCATAGGCCTAAGAGTGACAGAAGGAGATTATGCTCTGATATTCATTTTCTAGCACACATTCCTTACAATTTGATCTAGGCAATATTTGAATAAATATGAGTCATCCCATATAAACTTACATACCTCAGCGTAGAATTTCTTTTATCTTGCTGTAACGCCCTGGATTTTCACTGTTTTGGATTTCCAAAAATCCTTGAATTTTTTTATGTAATTAACTTATATTATCACTTACTGACCATTAGAACTCAGTGTTAGTTTATACATGGGTGGTACCAATAGAGAACTGGACAAATCTGATTAATCAACCATAGGAAGCCAACGAATCTGCCCAATCACTTAAATACCGAATTTAGCCACATGATTTGCTCACACAGAGCCTAAATCTAACCGACCTACCACTGATTAATCAAGACAATCGTAACTAAATTAAAAGATCTACTCGAAGCTGAATTAAATAAGGCCCGGATCTTGACTAATAGACCAAATCAACCCCGTTACTCTTTTAGCCTACAACCAACGGTTTAGAGTAATCATGACCAAATCTCCACTTTCACTAGTTATAAATAGGCCACACTATGAATATAGTTAATCTAAACCCTAATCATTTCCCACGAGAAATCTCAATACCTAATTCATTCCAAAAATGTCCCGATTTTTCGAACAAGCTCTAGATCGCTCGTTAGTGGGCCACTAGTTTCAAAACTATAGAATAATGCCCGTTTTACTGGGCTTGACGTCCATTGCGGGTGGCGAACCATGAGAGTGCCTAGAATGGCTCAACTTGGGCCGAAAGTTAAGTGCATGTAATGCGCGAATCCCCTGGGCCGAAATCTGAAACTTAAGTAAAATAGACATTCCGCTCTTTCGTGAAGTTGTGGCTTTCGGACCGTCAATCCACAACCAACAATGGAGTACCGATTAATGATATTTTTCTGTTCATATCCATATAGCCGCGGCCTTGATCGACCATCGGTGACCGTTAAACAGACTTCTAATCATATCCGTTGATTGACACATCCAAATGACGGGCCGATCATATCCATACGTAGATCATCATTAGGGCTAACTATCCTACGATGTATATCGACTTGTACACCCCATAATGAGCCCTAAAGGTTAGAAAAACCCTCCCATAGGGCTAGTATAGTAAAAACCTAACCATTAGGGCCATTTACACCAAATCTGGCACTATATAAGGGCTTCATTTGGGCACCCCCTCTTCCTATACGAATTTACATTTTCAAAGGAGAGAAAGAGAGAGAGGAAGAGAAAGAAGAAGAGAAAGAAGAGAGAGTAGGGTAGGGGAGGCTTTAGTGCTTCCCTTCATCGGTTTCCTCCACAAAGCCCTAGCATCGATCATTTTCCTCCATCGAATCTGCCTCATTTGCAATTGAAAGGTAAGAAACAAAACTTACTTTCCAACCTAGATTTTTTTAAAATGAATTGCATGAATCTTACCTAATTACTTCTAAATTAGTATAGGAATCTTTTTTCCTAATTTTCTAACTCAAGGAGCACCATGAGTTGGGCGAAACGTCACAAGGTGCGGACCATTATCCTTAGGTGGCGAAGTACTAATTTAACGATAAATTTAATGATTGTGGATGTCAGATTGATGTGCATAAGTAATTTAGAGAAAATCTAGGTAGGAACCTACATGCTAGGTCTACCCAAAACGCATGCGATGATAAATTGATGTTTGATTGATCTTCAATTCGTTTGGGTTTGAAATGGGTGTTGCATGTTCATTTCACATCTAATTTTTGCTTGATCTTCTCTGTAGCATGTATGATTTCCTTATTTCTTATTGAATTTTTGTATTATGAGTGATGTGTTAACCTTTGCTTCTTAGGAAATCCGGCACCACACACACACATGATTAACTTATGTTGTTAACAGTAGTTGCATTCATCTTAATATCATGAAATTTTATGCTTAATGTATTGTACGCATAATTTCATATGTACTTGAAGATGAATCCTTAGCCGCTTAGAAGTGATATTGAAAACAACCCATTATCTGGGTTGGTCAGGAACTGAGAATTGTGAGGGTGGACCCATTGGTTAGACCGCCCTGTGACCAGACTGACTGATTTGAGCAGACACAAATGGGCGACAGTAGTGGGACTACATGGGTTGCTTACACCCGATGTTGTGCGTTATGTGCTCGTTTAAACTTGGGCAGTCTAGTCCACCGACTAACCAATCATGCTTGTTAACCATATTTGCTCACGCTTGTTTGGAGCCTGAAACACCCCTCGCCCACTGACACCTACTGACAACAGCTGAAAACTGATCCACAGTCTCGTGAGCTGAGCATGGTGGAATGGGACACTGTGTCCGAGATGTTGGCCTACGTTGGAGTGATGAGCCTCCCTATAGTGACTGCGAGTGATCCCGCTTCCCAGCACTCCCCACGTGCTTACAATCAGGGGTGGGGACTCCGATGGGATCAAGGATTGTGGGGTCTTGGCCTCACATGTTAAGGGGTCCTAGCCTCCCAAATGGATGAGGGCATTGATATCGTTGGGGTGTACCAATTTTTCTAACCTACTGGATGAACGAAATTAACTCAAAACTCGGCTAATACATTATTCACGCATCGCATTAGCTAGGTTTTGGTGACTCGGCAGTTGAGGTCGCAATGAGGGAGTGTTGGTCATGCGCGATCATGAGACGAAGTCGCTCGAGGGAGTGTTGTGGGTGAGGTCATGAATCATACATAACTCATACATACGCATTAACAAAGACTAGTTAGTGATTTATGAATTTATGCTTTTCATTAAATTCATCATGGAATTGTTATTTGATGTAACTTATGGCTAATGGCACCCACTGAATTAGCTATTCACTCCCGCTATGGGACAGTGTTTTAAAACACCAACCAGAGACGTCATTAGATGCAAGTGAGGCAGAGCTCGACGAGCTGAGAGGGGTGAGCATGGATAAGGAAGAGGAGCTTCCTTACTTCTAGACTTTCAGCGGATCCTTCTAGTCTGAGTTCGGGCTACCGCGAGGTATGGGCCAAGGCTCTAGTCACTTTGGGTCATGTATGGGTAGTACTAGTTCCCTATGTAAATGATTTTGGATTTGTGTTTTAGATATTTTTATATTTAGTGGCACTTGATACTGCTTTATGACTTACTTATACTTCATACCTTGCTAAACTCTCTATTGTTTATGAGATCATCCAAATGTAATTAAAATCTGAAGACTATTAGGGCTCCCGTGGCACCTGAGAATTCGGGAGGTGAGTTCCTACACGGCCCCTAAAAACCCAGGGTGGGGGTGTTACAGATGGTATCGAAGCAATGGTTTGGATTAAATTGGTTGTAGATTATGAACTCGCCATAACGCATTTGCTGACGTAAGAAGGAGCGATCGAACTTAGCAACACTTATAGGACCCTAGGACCAAGTCATCCGACTAATCTAAACACTAAAGTCTTAGCCTAAGGTTAAGGTATAGAAAGGACTTAGGTCATAAGCAATGATCTAAATCACTTATAGTTGGGAATTCGAAGATTTGAGGCAATATGACCTAATGTTAAAGAGTCAACAGCTGAAGTAGCACGCGTTGCCCCTTGCACATCCGATAATCCGATCCGAGGTAGGACATACTCCTATTTCGGTTTTGACGGGCTGAGTCGTCTCTGCCTTAAGCTTGAGAGACTTCTGACCTACTTAGACCACCAAGTGAACGGCTACTTGATCCAAAAAGGACCACCGTCAACTCTCTCTTCCAAATCCATTATTTTTCCATGAGAAGTCCCCTCTCTAAGCTAATCTTTCAAATCTCATTTCCTCTCAGGCCCATTAACCTTTAGAATCTCCCCTCCCAACCCATCTTCTTCAAAAATCTCACCTTCCACCACTTTATTCTTCTAATATTTCGATGTACCTTCATTTTAGAACAAATCCTAAAGTTCAAGGATGAAGAACTATAATTAAATAAAAATTTACTATAAATGGTAAAAATATAAGTAAAATAGATTTTTTTACCATTAACCTGATGGAATCTTATGAAATAACTAGGTTATTTGGATAAAGTAGCTTCTCTTACTCCAAATTCATATATGGCATGTCGAATCACTCATTCTGGTTTACGAGATATGCGTGTCGAAAGATCTCAATAGCCCAGGGAGCCAGAGGCCCGCATAGCCCCTGCTCGGGGAGCCAGTTTTCGGCATGGCCCCCGTCGAAATTTCCTACAATTTTGGGTCAACTTCAAAAATTCATATCTCCTTCATTATAACTCCAATTTAGATGATTCAACGTAGATTGAAGCTTGATGAGTCCAATTTTATATAAAAATAAGAAAAAAATAAAATAAAAATTATAATATAGTTAAACTTAAAATGTTTTTCCAACTGTCCCAAAATTATGAATTTCGGATAGCTATTTCTCCTAGAATTTTAATAATTTATTTACAATTCCAAATGTTATGAAATTTTGCAGGATGGCATTAAATTTAATTATAAAACATTATAAAAATTTTAAAAGTAATTCAGTTACCAAAAGGATAAGAAACCTTATAAGAAATAGAGACATTTTGTAATCATACAAAAAAATCGTTAGTTTCAAACAAATATCACTTCTAGAATTTTAATATATTTTTTTTTCTACAACTCCAAATGAAATAAAATTTTGTGGACTAAGTTTAAACTTAATTATAAACTATTATAAAAATTTTAAAAAGTAATTCTATTACTAAATATATAAGAAACATTACAAGAAATAGAGACATTTTGAAATCATAGAAAATTCATTGGTTTTGGACAACCGTTACTTCCAGAAATTTTTTATAATTTTTCTGGAGTTTAAAATAAACTAAAATTTTATGAGATAAATGTTAACTTAATTATGTATTATCAAAAATAATTATAAAAATAATTTAGTAACTAAATGTGACAAAGATGTTATGAATAATAGATGGGTTGAAACCAAAAATTTCTGCAATCTTGAGTTGCCAATGAACCAAGTGTATTTTTTTTCATATTGGAATTTTAGTATTTTATTTATTTTTAGAAATTACTTCTAACTATGATAGAAATCATCTTGTATGATTAAATTAGATTATTTTTAGTATATTTTTCTACTTTAAATAGTTTCTAGTACGGTTGAACTACGACTCTTGAATAGGGTTGAGTTTGATTGTTTAATACTTTCTAAGTTCATATTCGATGCAGTCTTCATTAAAATATTGTAATTTTTCTTATTTTCTTATGGAATCAAGATTCATAACACATTGAGAGATGATGTTATTCCTCTTTCCATTCCCGTGGCCTTTCTAGGGTCACCATCCCTTCAAACCTCTGAAATATCCTAGAACTTTCGGTTCTTTATTCTCTCTCGAAATTAACAAAACCCAAGCATGGTTTGCTCATAACCCACTAGCCATAGGATCGAGATGATAACATAAAGATACAATCTTAGTCAATTGGAAACTATTTTAGGATAATTGTTTAACTATAGGCAGAGTGAAAGATTTATTAATCACTAATTTGGACATTAATTAAGACGACAACTCTCTTTGTACAAGACCAAAATGACAAGCTTATGAATGGAGATTTTAACTTTTTAATGATGTGTGATTTTTCCTAAACATTTAGGTTGATTGGACTACGAAATCACGAGACCATACACTTGCGAAGTATTCACGGCTTGACCAAATTCTCAATCCTGGGTGACTATCAACGGACTCACTGCTTTGACCGAGCAGAAGACCAGGGTCCATCAGGACGAAGAAGGGATATAATGAGCCTTCCACCCTGGTCAGGTAGATGATCGACGTATTGGGTTCAAGCCCACTACAACTGTGTAATGACCCGGGAAATTTTGTGCTAATCTTTCCTGTAGTTATTTTTAGGGTAATTAGCGCTATACTCGATTGCTTGTGAAATTTGCATCAATCACTTTAAATTGGATCTACATGACTCAAAACTTGTAGATTAGTTAGCGCTATGTTACTCTGAAATCTGGGATTCATTGCTAAATCCAGTTGTTCTTGAGAATTTTTGGAAGATATAGATTGAACCTGGACCGCGCGTCGAAAGTCCGATAGCGATGATCTTAGGCTGTTGCGGTCACCATGTTGGGCTTGACCATCTCCTCGAAAATCAAGTCCATGTGATGTTCTGGGTCGATTTGATTGAGTCCGGAGTGAAGAGTGTGAGAACGGTTGGAAATTTAATAAGATTTTATGAAATCTGAGTCGTGTCGCTTGCGCGATGATTTTAAGCAATCTGACCGTTGGATTCTGACCCAATTTCACCCTCTGATCAGGAAAGGTGGCCCAGGCACGTCCTTGTGCTTGTGGACCTGATCGAGATTCTGTGACCGTTGAATTCAGTGTGGTCCGCCATGGCTGATCTGAAGATCTGGTCGGTACGAAAACTCAGCTTGTCCTAGATCCATGGTCAATGAGCTTAAGTCCGACCTTTCGTGGTAATAGGCCCACCGGAAGTGCTTCGTTGGATCGAGAGAGGCCGGTTTTGGTTATACCCTAAGTATACCTTGGCCCTGGGGTTATTTTCATCAATGTTAGGCCTATTTATAGACCTTAAAACCCTAGCTCTCTTTTCCATACGAATTTTCTAACCCTACCTAAGAAAGAGAGTGGAAAAGAGAGAGAAGTTGGTGAATCATCTTAGATTCTTTCCTGTTCTTCTTCATCCTTTAACCTTCACTTTAGAATCATTATTCCGGCGATTCTGAGTTCATCTTTGGGTAAGTTAACCTAACCCTAATCTGTGTTAGAGCTTAGAATAGTCTTGGTGTTGTTATATCTCATTTCTATTCTTGCTTTAGGGTATTCTATCGCCGTTGACGAAGACATATCGTCTGAAATCAGTTCGGTGTTCTTTTTTGGATTAAGGTGCGGACTTTAATCGTATAGGTTATGGTTTTCAAGGCTTTCAATGCTAGTGAATGGTTTATTCTTGCTATGGATGAGATTTCACATGCCAAATGTTACGTTTATTTTGCGTTCCTGATATGCATGTGTTATTTTGAGATTTGTGTATTCTATGTGTATGTATAAAGTACCGTATGCGTATAAAATATGAACATGTGATTGCCATGATTATTTGTCGTGTACTTATGCTAATTATATGTGCGGCAACTCCTTGGCAAAAGGAATTGTCCAAATGTGTGTATTTCAACATACGTCATGTATGTTGTATTATGTATTCTAAGTGTTTGTAAAAATGTCTGAATGATCTAAAATGTGGTGTATCAACCTAGTATGGGCGTTGAGAAGCGATTCTCAACTCCCCCACTAGTGTGTATGATTTCCTTCATGTAAGTTACATTCCTTGTTGTTTAAGTTTAAGCATTACTTATGCTTACATTCATGTTAAGTTGATATTCTTCAAGTACTCATATGCTACATGGTTGAGGTTGTTGTTCCACTACTGTTCTACATTTAATACGAATATCTGCTGCAGTGTAATGTGTTTGGGACTATGAATAGTCCAGAAAATCGGTAATCGGCCTTAAGTTCGTGGCTGAGATTGCTTTCGCCACGAAGGACGTGATTGACAAACCTGAGTCGTATTAGAGTTGTCGGCAGTGGTTTGGCCACGTGGAGTGTTTGCACACTCTATGTCATTCAATTCAACGTATGCTCGTGCTAGTCGAGTTCGTTAAGTAGCCCGATTGTCAGATGTATGTTCACCATATATAGACGCTACTGTTTGAATCTAGGGTACCAAACTTACCAATGAAATCCTATTAACCATGGTACCTTGATCCGCTAAGACTCATGAGTCGGACATGGTGGTATGGGACACCGTGGTCGAGCTGTCGGCCTACGCTGGGGTGACGAGCCTCCCCGTAGTGACCAGTGAGCAACCAAACTCGTGAGCCGATTATGGTGGTATGGGACACTATATTCGTGCTGTCGGCCTACATTGATTGGTGACGAGCCCTTTGTAGTGACCTCGAGCATACCTGGATACCGCATTGAGGTGATGAGCCTTGGTGTGGTAACGAAGGTATGATACGCGTGCATTGATTGGTGACGAGCCCTTTGCTATGACCTACAACCATATGATCATATGAGATGTCTAGGACTGACGACCCTAGAATGGATCACTGTTTGGATGGTGATATGAGGAAGGTACCTTAGCTTCCCAATCCTGCTGTATGAAAAGGACTAATAATAACTTGGTAATCATGTTCATGCACCGCATTTGCATGTGCTTTGTAGACGTGGCGCACTTTGAGGCGATGTCATGCGTAACGTAAGATGAAGACGCTGAGGGTGTACGCGTGAGGGCACGCATCATTTTGCATACATCCTTGCATTAACAAGAGTACTTAGGACTTGCTTAATTGTTCTGCTTTATCATTACTGCTTGATTGTACTGATAACATGTTAACCTATGCTTTATTATTCCACTGAGTTGATCACTCACTCCCACGTTCTGGGGCGGTGTTAAACACCCACCAGACCCTATCTTAGATGTTGATGTTGCAGATGTTGATGCGACTTCTGAGGCAGATCGAGAGATGGATGATGATGAGGCTGCTTTCTCTTTTATGCAGTTTTCAGACGGGTTCTAGTGAGCCTTGTTCTGATGCGCAGGATGTTGGGACTTCTTTTGGGATTTAAATGATGTAATTTGATACTTGTAATTTTGATAGCTACACTTGTCATACGACCTGGTATGTGTATGTATTTCAGGGATTCGCACATGTACGCACATATATTTCTTTAAGTCTTCCGCTTGCTTTCTTCACTTATCCCTGAATTATATCTGCACTTTGGCTTAATCTATTCCATGTTTTATGCACTAATACAGTCAACATACATCCATCATTAAATATGTTGCATAAGTGATGTTTTGGAACTCGGGAGCTGAGTTATGCTCGACCCCCGAATTTCAGGGCATTACAAGTTGGTATCAAAGCATGATTTGGATTAAACCGAACCTGGGTTATGGTCACACACCGCACGCTGTCGCCACGTTAGTGTATTTGGGTGCGAGTCTATCGTAGATTGTGTGTTTATTTTCCGTAACTTCTATCGGCGAAAGTTTCCTAAAAACGATCACCGAGATCGAGTCTGTGCTCTCTCCTGATCACACACAGTGACCTAAAACCTTTCCTAGACCATCTATTAATGAGTCTAGATGGTCTATCTTCCTATTTCAACCCTTCATTTGTCAAAAAATCTCTGTTTGTATCAGATTTCTACCCGAATGGCCCGATAGGCGTCGAACCAAGCAAAGGGGCCGATCGGGGCATTTCCAGTGGGGCCCAAGGGGGGACCCACATCATTTGGAGCATGGGGGACCAGGAGGACCTCACCCAAACTACGAGGCATCGCCGGACGGTCCAGAGAGTGGTGATGCCATCGCCGGCTCGACGAGGCCTCGCCGATCAGCGGGCCGGCTCGGGCCGACGTTTGTTTGGCCTAGTGTGGCCCACCCTTCCACGATTTTCTGATTAAAACACCTTCTATACCCTACTTCCTTCACAATCCTCCCTCCCAAGCTCTCCTTTTCTTGAAATCCTTCTCAAAACTTCTCCAAATCCCTTCTAAATCTTCTTCTTCCTCCATTTTCGTGCAAACCCTATCCACCCATCTCAAAACCCTCACCCCCATTGCTGTTTATCCTTTCTTTCCTTCACATTTGGGCTCTCACATCCTCTTTTGGGCTCTTAAGTGTGTGAGAGCTTCCCATCTTTCCTATTTCTCCCTTTCTCTCATTTCTCATGGCCCTCTTTGAATTTATCACGGCCATTTTTTCCATTTCCTCCTTTCTTTCTTTAATGGGGAAGAAGAGAGCGCTCGTGGATGAAGCCGGGCCTAGCCGCCCAACCCGTGCACGGAGGCCAAGAGGTGCCGCCGCCAGCACGTCCGCCACTCGTGAATTCCAGACCAAGCGGGACCTCGACCCTCGAGCTCCCATTGGTAGAACCTTGTTGGCGGAGTTGTCGCATGGAGTCTATGAAGGTCGTAGAGTCCTTTTTGAGGCTTATGTTGATCCGCGGCTGTTTGGCGAGTTTCTGTTGTTGGAGCGCCTGGAAGGGGCTGGTTGGTGTCCCTTGTTTGAGGGCGAGTATCACGTGAATACAAGTACTGTTCGAGCTTTTTATGCCAATATTCGTGATCCTTCACTGGAGCCTCTGCAGTTCAAGATTCCTTGTGGTAGTGGTTGGGAAGCTACGGTCAATGTCGCTTTGATATCCCGACTCCTGAACGTGCCACTTGGTGAGGTGCATTCCAGTGAGAAGAATTTGAACAGTATGCGTGAGAGGGATCGTCGCACTCGATTCCTGTGTGGTCGTCTGGTTGAATGGCAGCCTAATAGGATTCTTCTGGCTACCAACATGACGGACGACTTTGGTTTGCTTCACCACATGTGTACGTTCAATGTATATCCAAGGTGGAGCAACCGTAGCGAGTGTACGCGCCTGATGGTAGATTTTCTGTATCAGGTGGGGCAGGAGCGAAGTTGTGTGTGCCGACGTACATCTTGCGCCAGATTATTCTCATTGCTCGTTCGACTAGGAGGACCAAATCACTTTCTTTTAGCCACCTCATTTGTAAGCTTGCACATGAGTTTGGCTATAGGCTTGGAGTAGAGAAGACGGTTCCTATTCTTCATCTTAACCTGACGACCCTTAAGTAGATGGAGATTGGTCCTCGTCGACAGGCCTCAGAGAGTGAGGATGAGTCAGAGAGCAATGATGAAAAGAGTTATGCTGAAGGTGGTGCTGAGATTGAGGAAGAAATAGAGCAGGACGAGGAAGAGGTAGAGGTACAGGATACAAGTGAGAGCTCTCCTCCTGTGGCACCAGAGCAGAGTGCAGATCAGACTGCCAGAGATGCCCGCATTGCTCGGCTTGAAGAAGGGCAGGCTGTTCTACGCCAGGATATTATGGATCTTCGAGGCCTTGTGAAGCATAAGTTTAAGAAGGTGACTCGAACTCTGAAGTCTATCCTGTGTTGCTTGCGGGATAAGGGTGCCCCGCCTCCATCTCCTGATTCCGATGAGTAGTTGTCGTTGTAGTCGTCCCTTGCTTTGTTTGTTGTTTTCTTTCTGTGTGTAGCCGTTGTTGGCTTTGTAGTTGGAGTTGTTTGTAGTTGTTTGTTGTTGCTTGAAGTGTTAGATGTTGTAGTTCACATGCTTTCCTAGTCATGATTCATATAATGCTGCACTACATCTATTGCGACAATTTTGATTAATGAAATGCATGTTGTTTATCTTTAAAGTTGTGCTGTGAATGCTGTGTGGATGGATTATGTGGACGTAGAATCTGACAGGTTGCATCCTCTATTGAATGTAGGGATGCCTCCTAAGGGTTCGAAGACTTCGGCCCATCTCTCCTTGGTTGAGTCGCTTGCTGGGGTTCCTCCCTTGAGCGATAGCCAGACGGATCCACAGGCGGGCCCGTCTCATGCTGGTGTTGGGTCGACACCTATGGCTCCTCCAGTCACGCCCTCAGTTCCTGAGCCGAGCCGTGCACCTTCGTCTGCTCTACCGTCTGATAGGTTTGAGCAGATGATGCTATTGATGTAGCAGCAGCAGATTCAGCAACAGCACCACCAGTAGTAGCAACAGCAGCAGTAATAAGAGTTCCTATCTTCCATGGCTGGCATCTTTGCTCAGTCAGTGGGGGCGACTCCACCTGCTTCACCTATGCCTCCATCTGGGAGCGCCAGTGCCAGCGGCACTTTTGAGGGATTCCAATGCTTACGACCTCCTACTTTTGCGGGTTCTCATAGACCCGAGGAGGCCGAGTATAAGATCGATCGCATCTCTAAGATGCTGAGACCGTTGCACTGCTCTGAGGTTGAGTAGGTTGAGCTTGCCTCCTTCATTTTGAGAAGGAGGCCAGTCTATGGTGGGACAGTGTTTTTCGCACTGTCGAGGAAGGTTTTGAGTGGTCGTGGCAGGCATTTGAGGCATGCTTCCACGAGAAGTATTTCCCGGTTACGTACCGACATGAGAAGGAGAGTGAGTTCCTTCGCCTCTGCTAGGAAGGGCTGTCGGTGACGGAGTATGAGAACCGGTTCACTGAGCTTGGTCGGTATGTGCCTTTGATTCTGGGCGATCAGCCGATGAGGATGTGGTGCTTTTCTAAGGGGATGAGACCTGAGATCCGATCGAAGATTTGCTGTGCCAGCATTTCTTCTTAGGCGGAGTTGGTGAGCATGTCCTTGCGAGCAGAGCGGGACGGGGACAGGTCGTCCCGTATGCGAGCACCGTTGGTTTCTAGGCCACGACCGGACTTTCAGGGTGCACCTTTTCTCGGCAAGAGGCCGCGAGCAGATTCTCCTCCTAGGCGTTCAGCGCTGCCCGCTTGGCATATGCGAGCTGATCTTTGCTATTCGTATTGTGGGAAGATGGGGCATTTGGACCGTTTTTGCTTTTCGCGTATGCGGGCCAGTGGATTTACTCCACCGCAGAGGATTAGCCGTCCGATGCCTCAGGTTATTTCTCCTCCACCTCTTCGTTCAACGCCAGCTCATCCATCCTTCAGACCTGTAGTACCTAGCTTCAGGCCACCTCAGCGGCCCATAGTTCCTCCGCCGAATCGTCAGCAGCAGGCTCGAGTTCATGCGCTCTCAGCCAAAGCGCCTATGTCTGACTTGGTGCCGAGATCCTTCGAGGTGACAGCGCACATTGAAGATATTCCCGTTTCTATGTTGGTGGATACAGGGTCCACTACCTCTCTTATATCATATGCGGCAGTTAGGCGTTTGGGTTTGAGAACTGTTCTTATGCAAGGAGTGACGCTTACTACCGCTATGAGGATTTCCTCTGCTTTGAGCAAGCGTTGTATGGATTGTTTGGTCGATCTTGGAAGTGGATCGATCCGTGTTGATTTCGTTATCGCACCTCTTTATCATTACGATGTTATTATGGGTATGGATTGGCTCACGAGGATGCGAGCTGAGATTGATTGTGAAGCAAGATCAGTGACGATCCATGGACCTGAGGGCGAGACAGTTACTTTCCCAGTTCAGGTCAGTTACCCTCTTCGTATTGATTTTTATACTTCTCTGTTGGAGAGTATGGCTGAATCGGCGTTAGTTAGCACGCCGGTAGTTCGGGAGTTTGAAGATGTGTTTAAGTCGATTCCTGGATTACCTCCTCCGCGTGAGATTGATTTTGCTATCGATCTCATGCCTGGTGCGGCACCCATTTCTTTACCCACCTATCGTATGCCTCCAAGTGAAATGGAGGAGTTGAGGAAGTAGATAGATGGTTTGCTGAATTTGGGTTTTATTCGGCCTAGTGTGTCTCCTTGGGGAGCACCTGTTTTGTTTGTGAAGAAGAAGGATGGTTCCTTGCGATTGTGTATTGATTATCGCAGGCTGAATTTGGTAACTGTGAAGAATAAGTACCCTTTGCCCAGGATTGATGATTTATTTGATCAATTGAAGGGGGCACGGTACTTTTCGAAGGTTGATCTGCAGTCAGGGTATCATCAGTTGCGCGTCAAGGATGAGGACGTGCAGAAGACCACTTTCAGGACTAGCTTCGGTCACTATGAGTTCCTTGTGATGTCGTTCGGTCTTACGAACGCACCGGCCATGTTCATGGATCTGATGAACAGGGTGTTTCGGCCATTCTTGTTCCGATTCGTCATTGTCTTTATTGATGACATCTTGATATATTCGGAGAGTCGGGAAGAGCACGAGGAGCACTTAAGAGCGATTTTGAATACTCTTAGGAAGAATCAGCTTTTTGCGCAGTTCAAGAAGTGTGATTTCTGAAAAGAGGAAGTCAAGTTCCTGGGACATGTGGTGTCCAAGGAAGGGATAGCTATCGATCTTACCAAGGTAGCTGCAGTGCAGGACTGGAAGCAGCCTGGTTCAGTTACTGAGGTAAGGAGTTTTCTGGGTCTTGCAGGCTATTATCGACGCTTCATTCAAGACTTTTCGAAAATTGCCAGACCGTTGTCGCAGCTGACATGGAATGATTTGAAGTTTGCTTGGAATGAGAAGGCGGAGTTAGCTTTTCAGGAGCTGAAGGACAAGTTGACGTCCGCCCCTGTGCTAGTATTGCCAGAGCAAGGGGTTAAGTATATTATATATACTGATGCCTCTCGCGTTGGTCTGGGTTGTGTCCTTATGCAGAAGGACAGGGTGATTGCTTATGCTTCGCGTCAGTTGAGGAAACACGAAGAGAATTACCCTACGCACGACCTGGAGTTAGCAGTTGTCATTTTTGCATTAAAGCTTTGGAGACATTACCTCTATGGTGACGAGTTCGAGCTCTTTTGCGACCACAAGAGCCTTAAGTATATTTTCACGCAGCGTGATTTGAATATGAGGCAGCGCCGATGGATGGAAACATTGAAGGACTTTAAGTTCGATGTTTCTTACCATCCGGGCAAGGCGAATCTTGTGGCAGATGCATTGAGTCGCAAGAAGGCTATTGAGTTTGCGGCTCCACTGATGATAGCAGAGTGGGATATGTTGGAGTTTGTGCAAGATTTTGAGCAGAAGCTTACAGTGGTTGAGCCGTATGAGGTTATCGCACACATTCGTGTACAGCCCCTTATCGATGAGAAGATTGTTGCAGCTCAGGCAGATGATGAGCTTTTGGTGAAGATGAGGAAGCGGGTTGGAACAGATGAGAACTCCGACTGGAGTATTAGTTCTGATGGGGGCTTACGATTTCGTGGCCGGTTATGTGTTCCTGACATCCCTGACTTGAGACGGGAGGTTCTCGAGTTAGCCCATAGTTCTAAGTTTGCGATGCATCCAGGTAGCACGAAAATGTATCAGGATTTGAGAAGATCTTACTGGTGGGACAATATGAAGGTCCATATTACTGAATTTGTTTCTTGTTGTCTCACGTGCCAGCAGGTCAAGGCAGAGCATCACTGACCTCCTGGGTTGTTGCAGTCCATGCCCATAGCAGAATGGAAGTGGGACTTCATCTCTATGGATTTTATTTCTAGGTTGCCGAGAACGAGGAAGGGATATGACTCTATTTGGGTGATAGTCGACCGATTGACGAAGTCGGCTCACTTCTTACCGATCAGAGTCACAAACTCTGCAGACGAGTTGGCTAGGCTGTATATCAAGGAGATAGTACATCTGCATGGAGTTCCCCTGGAGATTGTGTCTGATAGAGACACGTGTTTCACATCTATCTTCTGGACTCGTATTCAGGAAGTGATGGGTGTGAAACTGAAGTTCAGCACTGCGTTTCATCCGCAAACAGATGGGCAGACGGAACGCGTGAATCAGGTCCTGGAAGACATGTTGCGAGCTTGTATTTTGGATTTCAAGGACAGTTGGGATGATTGACTTCAGTATGCAGAGTTCGCATATAATAACAGTTTCCAGGCGAGTATCGGCATGGCTCCCTATGAGGCGTTGTTTGGTCGCCCGTGCAGAGCACCGCATTGCTGGGCAGAAGTTGGCGAGCGTAGTTTGCTTGGCCTGGAATTGGTGTAGGTGACTTCAGAGAAAGTTAACATTATTTCGACGTCGACTCCTGACAGCCCAGAGTAGGCAGAAGAGTTACACTGATATGAGGCGTCGACCGCTTGAGTTTGAGGTTGGAGACCATGTTTTTCTGAAGGTCTCTCCTATGAAGGGAGTTCTGCGGTTCGGTAAGAAGGGAAAGCTGACGCCGAGATTTATTGGTCCATTTCAAGTTCTGGATCAAGTGGGAGCGGTAGCATACCGCTTTGCTTTGCCCACACCTCTTGCGGGCACCATAACGTATTTCATGTTTCTATGCTAAAGAAGTACGTTCCTGATCCTTCGCATATTATCAGTTGGGAGCAGGTACAGTTGAGTGAGGATGCCACTTATGTATTGCGACCGACGCGTATTCTCGATAGGAAGGAGCAGGTATTACATAGCAAGGTTATCCCTCTTATGAAGGTGCTATAGACGCATCATAGTGAGGAAGAGGCTACTTGGGAATCTGAAGCTGAGGTCAGGAAGAGCTACCCTCAGATCCTTGAGGAATGTGAGAAGGTATGAATTTCGAGGACGAAATTTTCATTAAGGGGGGTAGATTGTAATGACCCGAGAAATTTTTTGCTAATCTTTCCTTAGTAGTTGTTTTTGGGGTAATTAGCGCTATACTCGATTGCTTGTGAAATTTGCATCAATCACTTTAAATTGGATCTGCATGACTCAAAACTTGTAGATTAGTTAGCGCTATGTTACTCTGAAATCTGGGATTCATCGCTAAATCCAGTTGTTCTTAGGAATTTTTAGAAGATCTGGATCGGACCTGGACCACGCGTCGAAAGTCCGATAGCGATGATCTTAGGCTGTTGCGGTCACCATGTTGGGCTTGACCATCACCTCGAAAATCAAGTCCATGTGATGTCTGGGTCGATTTGATTGAGTCCGGAGTGAAGAGTGTGAGAACGGTTGGAAATTTAATAAGATTTTATGAAATCTGAGTCGTGTCGCTTGCGCGATGATTTTAAGCAATCTGACCGTTGGATTCTGACCCAATTTCACCCTCTGATCAGGAAAGGTGGCCCAGGCATGTCCTTGTGCTTGTGGACCTGATCGAGATTCTGTGATCGTTGAATTGAGTGTGGTCCGCCACGGCTGATCTGAAGATCTGGTCGGTACGAAAACTCAGCTTGACCTAGATCCATGGTCAATGAGCTTAAGTCCGACCTTTCGTGGTAATAGGCCCACCGGAAGTGCTTCGTTGGATCGAGAGAGGCCGGTTTTGGTTATACCCTAAGTATACCTTGGCCCTGGGGTTATTTTCATTAATGTTAGGCCTATTTATAGACCTTAAAACCCTAGCTCTCTTTTCCATACGAATTTTCTAACCCTACCTAAGAAAGAGAGTGGAAAAGAGAGAGAAAGTGAGAGAGAAGTTGGTGAATCATCTTAGATTCTTTCCTGTTCTTCTTCATCCTTTAACCTTCACTTTAGAATCATTATTCCGGCGATTCTGAGTTCATCTTTGGGTAAGTTAACCTAACCCTAATCTGTGTTAGAGCTTAGAATAGTCTTGGTGTTGTTGTATCTCATTCTATTCTTGCTTTAGGGTATTCTATCGCCGTTGACGAAGACATATCGTCTGAAATCAGTTCGGTGTTCTTTTTTGGATTAAGGTGCGGACTTTAATCGTATAGGTTATGATTTTCAAGGCTTTCAATGCCAATGAATGGTTTATTCTTGCTATGGATGAGATTTCACATGCCAAATGTTACGTTTATTTTGTGTTCCTGATATGCATGTGTTATTTTGAGATTTGTGTATTCCATGTGTATATATAAAGTACCGTATGCGTATAAAATATGAACATGTGATTGCCATGATTATTTGTCGTGTACTTATGCTAATTATATGTGTGGCAACTCCTTGGCAAAAGGAATTGTCCAAATGTGTGTATTTCAACATACGTTATGTATGTTGTATTATGTATTCTAAGTGTTTGTAAAAATGTCTGAATGATCTAAAGTGTGGTGTATCAACCTAGTATGGGCATTGAGAAGCGATTCCTAACTCTCCCACTACTGTGTATGATTTCCTTCATGTAAGTTACATTCCTTATTGTTTAAGTTTAAGCATTACTTATGCTTACATTCATGTTAAGTTGATATTCTTCAAGTACTCATATGCTACACGGTTGAGGTTGTTGTTCCACTACTGTTCTACATTTAATACGAATATCTGTTGTAGTGTAATGTGTTTGGGACTATGAATAGTCCAGGAAATCGGTAATCGGCCTTAAGTTCGTGGCTGAGATTGCTTTCGCCACGAAGGAGGTGATTAGACAAACCTGAGTCATATTAGAGTTGTCGGCAGTGGTTTGGCCACGCGGAGTGTTTGCGCACTCTATGTCGTTCAATTCAACGTACGCTCGTGCTAGTCAAGTTCGTCAAGTAACCCGATTGTCCGAAGTATGTTCACCATGTATGGATGCTACTGTTTGAATCTAGGGTACCAAACTTACCAATGAAATCCTATTAACCATGATACCTTGATCCGCTAAGACTCTTGAGCCGGACATGGTGGTATGGGACACCGTGGTCGAGCTGTCAGCCTACGCTGGGGTGACGAGCCTCCCCGTAGTGACCAGTGAGCAACCAAACTCGTGAGCCGATTATGGTGGTATGGGACACTATATTCGTGCTGTCGGCCTACATTGATTGGTGACGAGCCCTTTGTAGTGACCTCGAGCATGCCTGGATACCGCATTGAGGTGACGAGCCTTGGTGTAGTAACGAAGGTATGATACGCATGCATTGATTGGTGACGAGCCCTTTGCTACGACCTACAACCATATGATCGTATGAGATGTCTAGGACTGACGACCCTAGAATGGATCACTGTTTGGATGGTGATATGAGGAAGGTACCTTAGCTTCCCAATCCTGCTGTATGAAAAGGACTAATAATAACTTGGTAATCATGTTCATGCACCGCATTTGCATGTGCTTTGTAGACGTGGCGCACTTTGAGGCGATGTCATGCGTAACGTAAGATGAAGACGCTGAGGGTGTACGCGTGAGGGCACGCATCATTCTGCATACATCCTTACATTAACAAGAGTACTTAGGACTTGCTTAATTGTTCTGCTTTATCATTACTGCTTGATTGTACTGATAACATGTTAACCTGTGCTTTATTGTTCCATTGAGTTGATCACTCACTCCCACGTTCTGGGGCGGTGTTAAACACCCACCAGACCCTATCTTAGATGTTGATGTTGCAGATGTTGATGCGACTTCTGAGGCAGATCGGGAGATGGATGATGATGAGGCTGCTTTCTCTTTTATGCAGTTTTCAGACGGGTTCTAGTGAGCCTTGTTCTGATGCGCGGGATGCTGGGACTTCTTTTGGGATTTAAATGTTGTAATTTGATACTTGTAATTTTGATAGCTACACTTGTCATACGACCTAGTATATGTATGTATTTCAGGAATTCACACATGTACACACATATATTTCTTTAAGTCTTCTGCTTGCTTTCTTCACTTATCCCTGAATTATATCTGCACTTTGGCTTAATCTATTCCATGTTTTATGCACAAATACAGTCAACATACATCCATCATTAAATATGTTGCATAAGTGATGTTTTAGAACTCGGGAGCTGAGTTATGCTCGACCCTCGAATTTCAGGGCATTACAAATTGTCTCTCCGTGTTAGTCAAGCATTGAAAACAAATATTTTTACTCTAGATAGAGGGAAATCATCGTCATGAATCCAAATCTTTAAAAATAAATAGATAAATAAATAAATTATAGTAAACCATCAGGGTGAAATTTTTTTAAGGGGGGTAGACTAAGATGAGCCGGACTAGCATAGATAGTATACACCCTACCATGCATATAAACTTGAAATCAATAAAACTTATGCAAATGAAATAATAAAATATTTACTTACTACCCTTAAGCAATTTCGGGGACGAAATTATTTTTAAAGGGGGTAGAATGTAACACCCTGGATTTTCATTGTTTAGAATTTTCAAAAATTCTTGAATTTTTTATATAATTAACTTATATTATCACTTACTGACCATTAACACTCAGTGTTAGTTTATACATGGGTGGTACTAGTAAAGAACTAGACAAGTCCGATTAATCAACCATAGGAAGCCAACGAATCCGCCCGATCACTGAAACACCGAATTTAGCTACATGATTTGCTCACAAAGAGCCTAAATCTAACCGACCTATCACTGATTAATCAAGACAATCATAACTAAATTAAAAGATCTACTCGAAGCGGAATTAGATAAGGCCCGAATCCTGACTAATAGACCAAATCAACCCCGTTACTCTTTTAGCCTAAAACCGATGGTTTAGAGTAATCATGACCAAATCTCCACTTTCACTAATTATAAATAAGCTACACTATGAACATAGTTAATCCAAACCCTAATCATTGGCCACGAGAAATCTCAATACCTAATTCATTTCAGAAATGCCCCAATTTTCCAAACAAGTTCTAGATCGCTCGTTAGTGGGCCACTAGTTCCAAAACTATAGAATAATGTCCGTTACACTAGGCTTAACGTTCATTGCGGGTGGCGAACCAAGAAAGTGCCTAAAAGGGCTCAACTTGGGCTGAAAGCTAAGTGCTTGTAACGCGCGAATTCCCTAGGCCAAAATTTGAAACTTAAGTAAAATAGACATTCTATTCTTTTATGAAGTTGTGGCTTTCAGACCGTCAATCCACAACCAAAATTGGAGTACTAATTAATGATATTTCCCTTCTAATATCCGTATAGCCGAGGCCCCGATTGACCATCAGTGACCATTAAACAGACTTCTAATCATATCCGTTAATTGGCACATCCAAATGGTGAGCCGATCATATCCATACATAGATCATCATTAGGGCTAACTATTCTATGGTGTATATCAATTTTTACACCCCATAATGGGCTCTAAAGGTTAGAAAAATCCTCTCATAGGGCTAGTATAGTAAAAATCCAACCATTGGGGCCATTTACACCAAATCTGGCACTATATAAGGGCTTCATTTGGGCACCCCCTCTTCCCATATGAATTTGCATTTTCAAAGGAGAGAGAGAGAGAGAAAGAGGAAGAGAAGAAGAAGAGAAGAAGAGAGAGAGTAGGGTGGGGGAGGCTTGAGTACTTCCCTTCATCATTTTCCTTCAATCAAAGCCTTAACATCGATCATTTTCCTCCGCCGAATCCGCCTCATTCGCGATTGGAAGGTAAGAAACAAAACCTACTTCCCAACCTAGGTTTTTCTAAAATGAATTGCATGAATCTTACCTAATTGCTTCTAAATTAGTATAGGAATCTTTTTTCCTAATTTTCTAACCCAAGGAGCGTCATAAGTTGGGCGAAACGTCACAAGGTGTGGACCATTATCCTTATGTGGCCAAGTACCAATTTTATGATAAATTTAATGATTGTGGATATCAAATTGATGTGCATGGGTAATTTAGAGAAAATCTAGCTAGGAACCTACATGCTAGGTCTACCCAACATGCATGTGATGATAAATTGATGATTGATTGGTCTTCAATTCGTTTGGGCATGAAATTGGTGTTGCATGTTCATTTCACATTAGATTTTTGTTTGATCTTATCTGTAGCATGTATGATTGCCTTATTTCTTGTTGAATTTTTGTACTATTAGTAATGTATTATCCTTTGCCTCTTAGGAAATCTAATACCACATGCACACACGATTAACTTATGTTATTAAGAGTAGTTGCATTCATCTTAATATCTTGAAATTTTATGCTTAATGTATTGTATGCATAATTTCATCTGTACTTGAAGATGAATCCTTATCCGCTTAGAAGTGGTATTGAATACAACCCATTCTCTGGGTTGGTCAGGAACTGAGAATTGTGAGGGTGGACCCGTTGGTTGGACCACCTTGTGACCAGACTGACTAATTTGGGCGGACACGAATGGGCGACAGTAGTGGGACTATATGGGTTGCTTGCACCCAATGTCGTGCGTTATGTACTCGCCTGAACTTGGACATTTTAGTCCACCGACTGACCAACCATGCTTGTTAACCATGTTTGCTCACGCATGTTTGGAACCTGGAACACCCGCGCCCACTGACACCCACTGACAACAGCTGGAAACTGATCCATAGTTTCGTGAGCCGAGCATGGTGGAATGAGACACTGTGTCCGAGCTGTCAGCCTACGCTAGAGTGACGAGCCTCCCCATCGTGACCGCGAGCGATCTCGCTTCCCAGCACTCCCCACGTGCTTACAATCGGAGGTGGGGACTCCGATGGGATCAATGATCATGGGGTCTTGGCCTCGCACATTGAGGGGTTATGACCTCGCAAATGGATGATGGTATTGATATCGTCGGGGTATACCAGTTTTTTCAACCTACTAGATGAATGAAATTAACTAAAAACTCGACTAATACATTATTCATGCATCGAATTAGTTAGATTTTGGCGACTCGGCAGTTGAGGTTGTAATGAGAGAGTGTTGGTTATGCGTGACCGTATAACGAAGTTGCTCGAGGGAGTGTTGTGGGTGAGGTCATGCATCATACATAACTCATACGTACGCATTAACAAAGACTAGTTAGCGATTTATGAATTTATGTTTTTCATTAAATTCATCATGGAATTGTTATTTAATGTAACTTATGGCTAATGGCACCCACTGAGTTAGCTAATCACTCCCGCTCTGGGACGGTGTTTTAAAACACCAACCAGACATGTCATTAGATGTAGGTGAGGCGGAGCTCGATGAGCTGAGCGGGGTGAGCATGGATAAGGAAGAAGAGTTTCCATACTTCCAGACTTTTGGCAGATCCTTCTAGTCTAAGTTCAGGCTACTGCAGGGTATGGGTCAGGGCTCTAGTCACTTTGGGTCATATATGGGTGGGACTAGTTCCCTATTTAAATGATTTTGGATTTGTGTTTTGGATATTTTTAAATTTAGTAGCACTTAATATTGCTTTATGACTTACTTATGCTTCATATCTTGTTAAACTCTCCATTATTTATGAGATCATCCAAATATAATTAAAATCTAAAGCTCATTAGGGCACCTGTGACACCTGAGAATTCGGTAGCCGAGTTCCTACACAGCCTCTGAAAACCCGGGGTGTTAACTTGCGCAATCCAATGTGTTGGCGTAAAACCTATGGCAAGATAATTTTTAATATTACTAAGTGGGAAATATTGTATACTTCCCCCTATTATACCTTGGTTTTATAAACATGATAGTACTTCATCGATCTAATTATGCATGTTTTCATGTGCAAGGTGATTTCGAGAACTTAAGTTGAAATTAATGCCAAAAGGAAGATTTATGCTTAAAAGATTACTAAATAAAGATTTGGAGATTTGGAAGTCATTAATAAAGAATTTACATGCCAAAGATCCAAAGAAATCAAGTGAGGAATGAAGAGAATCAAAGATTTGAAGTGAAGAAAAGGGATTTTGAAATTGTCCTGAAAAAAGAACATATTCCTGAAATTGTCCTAAAAAAACATATTCTGAAACTCCAAATTTAAAAAAATGAAAGTTCTGAAAGTCTATTTTGGGGAACTGTGTAGAATGTGTAAATTTGAGGCAATTTCTAGATTTTTCTAACTTTTTGCGAAAGTTGGAGTTCTACAACTATAAATAGGATGCTCCAAAGCATCTTATAGGTTTTGGAAATGGAGAGAACGCGTAGGCAGATCCACTAACAACGTTCTGCCACTTCGATTTCTTCATAGATTATAGTATATCTTTTACTTTTTCTTTTATTTTTAAGTTACCTATGACTAACTGATCTCTTAACAGGGCTAAGAGGTGAAGCTGTAGTTTATTTTGATGCTTCCTTTGCTTTAATTCTTGTTTATGTTGAACATCATGGATTTCTAGTTTGAATTTAAAAAATATTTTCAGTTTTCTATGAATTATTGTAAGTTAAATTATAATAAATGTTGTAATAGCTTTGAATATCTTCCTTTCCTGTTTTGAGATTGTGAGATTGGTAAAACTTATGATTCACCATCATCTCCTGGGCATGGTGGATGCATGAATTCCCTTCCAATCATCACAATATTCTTTCATTCTGGACTAGATCAATGAAAAGTTCAGAGATTTGATTTAATTACTTCATCTTCCAAATGGATAGGATAAGACTCTGATTCCAGTTGTGTTTGTTGAATTAAGTAAGGTAACATCTTGATAAGTACAAATGAATCCTCTGTGCTCTAGTTTCCTTTTGATTATTGATACTTTATTCATAATTCCTCTTAACTATTCCAGAATTCAATTTAAATTTTTTTCTAGTTCCAATTCTAGTTATTTTCATATTATGTACAACTTTAGTCCCTGTGGATTCAACCTCAGTCTCACTGAGTTATTACTGCATCGCAACCATGCACTTGGGGTTGTGAACAAGTTTTTGGTGCCGTTACTGGGGACTACGGCTACGTTATTTTAAAATTAATTAGTATTAAAATTAGGTTAAGATTAGGGTTAACTTTTTGCTCTTTTTTTTATGTTAGGATTTTTCTGAAATTGTTTTTAGAAACTAACATTGTTTTCTGTTTTATAGGATCTTAACATAGCATATTCAATTCTCTCTTTCTTTTCTAGATTTCTTATTTGCTTTAGTTTTCTTTCTTCTAGGTTTTAGTTGTTTAGTGCTTGAGGGTTGTGCATATTTCATACCCAATTGAGTTCGTGATAACACTCTCCGTCTCTTGAGTGGAGTGTTGAGGGTCAAATATTGCATATTAGACTCCACTTATTGCTTGGTTTTATGAACATGATAATGCTTAATATTCTACTTTAATCATGTTTGTGTTGCAAAGTAAATTCAGGAGCTTGGATTGAAAAGGATGCTAAGCGCTTGGACTTAACACTCGAGAATCACCAAAGCCAGTGGATAGATCAACCATTAATAGCTCGGGGCCACCTGATTTCTGGATATGCTTCAATCTTGGACTAAACCCCTTTAGATCAAGTGGGAAACCGGATGAACGGAGTAGATTCCCCTTACTCGTTACGATGGGCCCCACTTCATGTAGCCAGCGTGTACAGCAAGTGGCTGCGCACACGGGACTGAGAATCCCGGTCAAAAATAAAACACCTTGACCCGTCTCCTCGTCAAAAATGGAAAGCATCCTCTTTCCATTTTCCTTTTGCGCACGCTATAACCGGAAAGCGTCCGTTAAACGATTTGGGCCCACCATGATGGGTCATCTCCTTGATCCACACCATCCATCAGGAAGCCAGGACGAAACCGTCCTAAACCTGATCGATTGCAGGTAAAGATGTATACCGATGTGGACAAGATTTCTGGCTGAAAGAAGCCCTGCACAAGGATGATGGCCAGATTTCTCTGCGGTAATTCCTGCTGATCTGGATCATCTTCCAGGATTTCATCTCAGCAATGTTTGATGATCTGGACCATTCAAAACGGAACAATAGAGCGTCCGATCTTGCCCAAGAAGATCAGAAGAAAAGCGACAATGGAGAGAATCGGTTCTGTCGCGTTAAACACACTGTAACTCATACAATGCGTTCGCAAAACGGTGCAGAATCAGTGTGATCGGACCTTTGTTTCAGTGGGCCAGAGGTCAATTAATGATGATCAGGGACGTTCAGAGGCTAGATCCAAAACAGCCAAGGGTCAGTGCCAATTTGTTTATAAAACAGGGGATCAATGAAGCTGATTAAACGTTAAACAATGGACCGAGAATAAGATTCGGAGGACGATCAAGGGCGTCCATCTGATGGTCCAGTAACAAGGAATTCTGCCCCACTACACTGATCGGACAGAAAAACACGAACCATCCCTCTGTTTTCTAGTTTGCGCAAGACCATTACACTTTTCGCCACAACAACTAGAGTTTGCGTAGGCCGTCTCTTTTTGCAGAGTGTATTGCATAAGGAGGGTCGGTGACCAACCTGGCATCTCCATGCTACTATAAAGAGGACGTGAAGAAGGAAGGGGGGCATCCGGTGTGGAGCTAGAACGTGGAAGAGAAGAGAGGGCTGGCTTTGGCTGGGAAGTTTTCTTCCTTCTTCTTTATTCTTTGTTGATGCTAGCCTCATCATGTCTATGATGAGCTAAACCTCTTAGCTAGGGCTAAGAGGTAAAGCTTATAGCGTGATGGGGTGGTTCTATAGCTTTGATTCATGTGATGAACTCTCTTTGATGCTAGTTTGATTATAAGGAATACTTTTAGTTTTTAATGGTTTATTGTGACTTAAATTACAATGGATCTGCGATAGCTTTGAGCATATTCTTTTCATTACCATCGTCGGTTGGATGATGGAATCCTTCCTAATGTTCATAACTCTCTTAGATTGGTTGTAGATTTGTTAAATTCTATTGTTTGCTTTGTCTCATGGGCATGGTTTCGTGATAGAATCAATTCTAATTCTCGTACCTATCTTCTATTGAAAACTAGATCAAAGGAAGTTCAGATTTGGATTTTAATGATATATCTTCCAACTGGATGAAGATGAGACTCTAAATCCAGTTGTATTTATGAATCAAGCATAGATCTCCTTGATCTTTACAAGTGGATCCTTGGCACCCTAGTTTCCCACCTTTGAATCTTACAAGTTTTAGTTCAATAATTCATAATTATTCTCTTAAAATTTCCTGATTTAGATTACATCTTCGTCTAGTTCTAGTTCTGGTTACTTTCAGAATACGTACAAGGTTCAGTCCCTGTGTATTCAACCTCGGTCATACCGAGATTATTACTACATCGCGACCCTATACTTGGGGTAGTGAACAAGGAGGATTAGTCGAAGGGTTGCATATCTATCAAAGGATTAGACACCACTTGATATCCTCTCAATTAATTGAAGTAATGGCTGTAAATCAACCTCAACCTCTAGTTGAGGAGGTTCAAGATGAGAATGAGGTTCATAATGCTCCCCTGCCTCATACTTTACGAGATTGTTTACAATCGGCGGGAGTGAGTACACCTTCCTGCATGGTGTTTCCACTTAATGCAAGAAACGTGGATGTTAAACCTGGAGTGATACGACTCCTTCCTAAATTTTGTAAACTAGACTCTAAAAGTCCATACTTGCACATTAAAGAGTTTGATGAGATAGTCGCCACATTACACTTTCCAAACATGTCTGAGAACATAGTGCGACTCAAATTATTCCCCTTTTCACTGAAGGAGAAGGCTAAGACGTGGATGCACTCCTTAAAGCCACGATCTATCGACACATGGGCTGAGATGACCCAGGAATTTCTCAAAAAGTTTTTCCCGTTTCATAAAACTAATACTTTAAGGAAGGCAATCATGAACTTCACCCAGAAAGAGTAAGAGACCTTCTTCCAATGTTGGGAAAGGTTCAAAGATCTCACGAATTCTTGTCCACATCATGACTATGAAATTTGACAGACAATAAGCTTTTTCTATAATGGATTAAGTTCACTAATGCGCTATAATTTGTAGAGATGATGTGTAACGATGAATTCATGAATAAGGAGGTCGATGATGCGTGCGATTACCTTGATCAATTGGCAGAAAACGTGCAATCATGGGACACCTCCCCGAGACCCACCACTTCTAAGTCTACTCAATCAAAGGAAATATGAGGAATGTATGCCTTAAAAGAAGAAGATAACATGAGTGCAAGAGTAGCCAATCTCACAAGAAAAGTCGAGGCCATGGAACTTAAGAAGGTGGAAGCTATCAAACCAAGGGAAGTCGTGGAAGTTGTTTGTAGTATTTATGCTAGCAACATACATGTGACGCAGGATTATCCCACAATCCCTACTTTTCAAAATTTATTAAATGAACAATCAAATGCTGTAAATACTTACCAACGACCATTCGAGGGACCCATCTCAAACACATACAGTTCCAATTGGAGGAACCATCCAAACTTCAGTTGGAGGAATGGACAAACGGCCAAACCTCAAGAGGCCCTTACTCAACTTCTAAATCAAAGGAAACCTCGAGAGGATGCGGTTAAAAAATTCATGCAAAACCAAGAGCTCTTCAACCAGAACACAGTGTAAGCATTCCAAGATGTCAAAACAATAATGGGAATGTTTGCATCGTCAATCCAAAGGATTGAGTCACACTTAGCGACTTGGGAGAAAGAGACTTTTCCAGCCCAACCTCTCCCCAATCCAAAGCAATAATGTGAAATCAGTGACCCAAGCTCTTCCAATCAACATGTGGAACAAGCTAAGTATATCACCACTCTTAGAAGTGGAAAGGCAATTGACAAAACAATTCCGGTGAGAGCTGAAAAGCCTAAGGACTCGGAAGAAGGTAAGAATGATAGACTTAGTGACATCCCACATGAGATGTAAACAAAATCTCAAAACAAGCCGATTGCGCCATTCCCCCAACTATTGATTGCACCAAAACCTCTATTTAACTCGTAGGATATTCTAGAGGTGATTAAGCAAGTGAAGGTCAATATTCTTCCACTGGATGTTGTTAAACAAATCCCTTCATATGCCAAATTTCTAAAATATTTATGTACGACTAAAAGACGGCAAAACATACAAAAGAAAATCTTTTTAATAAAAAAAGTGAGTGCCATCCTCAAGCAAGATGTGCCACAAAAATACAAGGATCCCGGTAGCCCAACCATCACTTGTGTAATTGGGACCACCGGACTGATCACACACTTCTTGACTTGGGGAGCGAGTGTAAATCTGATTTCTTTTTCGGTTTACGAACAATTGGGTCTAAGTGAATTAAAACTCACCCAGACCACATTACAACTTGTTAACCAATCTATCCATGTACCGAGGAATGATTGAGGATGTGTTGGTCCAGGTTGATAAATTCTACTACCTAATAGATTTTATTGTTCTGGATACTTAACCCATCGTGGATGTGAGCACTCAGATATTGTCATTCTTAATCATCCATTCCTTACTACATTAAATGTCATCATTAATTGTAGGAATAGGATTATGAATCTATCTTTTGGAAATATGACATTGGAGCTCAATATATTTTTCAATATGAGCAAACAGACATATGATGAAGACGGTACCCACGACATTAACATGATCGACTCTTTCATGAAAAATAGAGCACTTTTGACTTTATACTCTAACCCTCTAGAGACATACTTAGCCCACTCCCCTGATTTAGATGATGACATGATTAGGGAGATGAATGCCTTACTTGATGTTACGTCAGTACTTGAAGTTAACCGGTGCTGGCCACGATTTGAGAAATTGCCCCAAATCGATTAGTGCCTCTACTGTCTAGCCTCAAAGCACCAAAGCTTAAAACCCTTGCACGTTGATCTCAAATATGTCTACTTAGGTCAAGATGAGACATACCCGGTGGTGATTTCTTCCCACGTTGAGAAAGAACAAGAGAGTATGCTTATTTCTACTCCATTGAGTATAAAGGAGCCCTTAGATGATCAATTGCGGACCTTAAGGGAATTGATTATTTGATTTGTACTCATCGCATTCATCTAAAGAATAATGCAAAAACCTCTTGACAACCACAATGTCGATTAAATCCAAACATGAAAGAGGTGGTTAAGGGAGAAGTGCTTAAGTTATTGGATGTGGGTATCATATACCCTATATCCGATAGTCAATGGGTGAGTCCAACTCAAGTGGTTCTTAAGAAGTCCAAAATCACCATCGTAGCCAATTTCGACAATGAACTCGTGCCAACTACAGTCACTACTAGTTGGAGAATGTGCATTGACTATAGAAGGTTAAATACCGTCACAAGGAAGGACCACTTTCCTTTACCCTTCATTGATCAAATTTTAAAAAGGCTAGCTAGTCATTCTTACTACCGCTTCCTTGATGGATATTCGAGCTACAATCAGATAGAGATAGCCCTTGAAGATCAAGAAAAGACAATGTTCACATGTCCATTTGGTACCTTTGCTTACTGAAGGATGTCATTCAGACTTTGTAATGCCTCCGCCATTTTTCAGCGATGCATGTTGAGTATTTTTTCTGACATGGTGAGGCAATATTTAGAGGTCTTCATAGACGACTTCTCTGTCTTTGGTCCATCCTTCGGCGAGTGTTTGGAAAATCTTAAAAGTGTGTTGAAGTAATGTGAGGAAAAGAATTTGGTTTTGAATTGGGAGAAATGTCATTCCAGGGTTCCTAAGGGAATTGTTCTTTGACATATAATTTCGTCCAATGGAATTAAGGTAGACAAGGCTAAAATTGATCTTATCTCTAACCTAACTCCACCCAAAAGAATACGTGACGTACGATCCTTCTTAGGACACGCCGGATTTTATAGACGATTCATAAAGGACTTTAGTCATCTCTCTCGTCCTTTATGTAATCTACTTCAAAAGGATGCACCATACGAATGGACTGAACAATGCCATGAAGCTTTCACTAAGCTCAAGGGCATGTTGACTACCGCTCCTATCATGCAGCCACCCAACTGGAGCATACCTTTTGAGATTATGTGCGATGTGTCTGACTATGCTATTAGGGTGATGTTAGGCCAAAGAAAAGAGAAGAAGCCCTATGTGATTCATTATGCGAGTAGAACTCTAAATTCTGCGCAAGTGAATTATTCTACTATGGAGAAGGAACTCTTAGCTATAGTGTTCGCTTCAGACAAATTTAGGTCATAATTGATCAAATCTAAGATCATCATTTACACTGATCATGCGGGGCTAAAGTACCTTCTCTCTAAGAATTATGCCAAGCCTCGCCTGATAAGATGAATCTTCCTACTCTAGAAATTCGACATAGAAATAAGAGATAAAAAGGGAGTATAGAATATAATGGTTGACTACCTCTCAAGACTTGATCTCCCCAATTCCCTTGAGCCAACACCGATAAATGACATGTTCCCTAATGAAGAATTGTTTAAACTCTCCTGGTTACCTTGGTTTGCTGACATTGCCAATTATCTTGCTACAGGTTTCACGCCAACATATTGGACTGCGCAAGATAAGAAAAAAAAATTCTTCGATCCTTATTTGTTTAAATATTACCCTGACTAAATTCTAAGGAGATGTGTGTTAGACAGTGAACATCAGAATGTTGTCTCCTTTTGTCATTCTCAGGCTTGTGGTGGTCACTTTTATTCTAAAAAGACCATGACCAAAATTCTACAGTACGGCTTTTACTGGCCCACGATGTTCAAAGATACTTATGAGTTTAACAAAGCTTGTGAGCATTGTCAGAAATTGGGAGCGTTGTCCCGTCGAATATGATGCCTCTAAACCTCATTCTTATCATTGAAGCATTTGATTGTTAAAGAATCGATTTCATGGGACCATTGCCCCAATCCGTTGGGAATATTTACATTATGTTAGCAGTCGACTATGTCACTAAGTGGGTCGAAGCGATCCCGTGCCAGAGTAATGATCATAAAATGATCATTCGATTCTTAAAAGAAAATATCATTTCTTAGTTCGAAATGCCTCAGGCCATCATTAGTGATGGAGGTTCACACTTTTGTAATAGGCCATTTGAGAACTTAATGAAGGAATATGGCATCTCTCATAAAGCGAGCACTCCATACCACCCGCAGATAAGCGGGCAAGCCGAGATTTTCAATAGGAAAATTAAACAGATTATGGAAAAAAACATTTAACCCTGACCGTAAGGATTGGTTAATTCACTTGACTGATGCCTTATGGACTTACCGTATAACTTGTAAGACCCCATTTGGAATGTCTCCCTTTAGACTCGTCTATGGGAAAGCTTGCCACCTACCTGTGGAGTTGGAGCATAGAGCCTACTGGGATATCAAAAATTTAAACTTTAATTTAGACAACGTTGGTTCGCTGCACAAACTTCAATTAAATGAACTAGAAGAAATCCTAAACGATGCTCATGAGAACTCGAGAATTTACAAGGACAGGATGAAGGTATTCTATGACAAGAACAACCTTAGGAAATCATTCATAACTGGATAAAAAGTCCTTTTGTACAATTCCCAGTTACATCTTTTTTTTTGGTAAACTTCGATCTCATTGGACCGATCCCTTCATTGTTACTAATGTATATCCTCATGGGGCCATCGAGATAAAGAATTCGACGAATGACAATGTCTTCAAAGTGAATGGACATCGTCTCAAGCCATTTGTTGAGAAGTTTGATCCAGAGGACATGTCCATGCCTTTGACTGATCTTGTGTAACAGGATTGACCTCCTAGTCTAATGAAGGTGTAGTTAGGTTTATTGCTTTCATAGGATTTAAGATTAGGATAGTTTGATTTAAGTTTGTTTAGTCTTCGTGCTAACCCATTTACATATTAAGAACTTTAGAAAAGCTTCAATTCTCCTTCTTCAGGTATTATCTTCCCATCACTTCCCATTTCTTTTTGGTGTCTCATGTGCATTGCATGATCATATCTTTTATATTGAGGACAATGTAGGTTTTAGGTTGGGGGTGTGGAATAGGTAAACTATCAGGGTTTTCTTAGTTTTGAGCAAAAATTATGAAAATTTTCAATTTTCAAGCTAAAAACATGTTTGGGAAATGATAATTTATGGAATTAAGAATACTTTGAGTATGATAATAAGATAAGAGATTAAATTTAAAATTATTGAAGTTTGATCAACTGAGTAAGACTATCGCTTAAGCACTTTCATTTAGTCGATTAAGAGGAAGTTTGAATATCATGATAATCTAAATCACAAGACACGTTCAATTTGCTTTCTGTGAATAGTGCTAGAATTTCTGATTGTTAATATGTATATCATTGAAAGATATTGAGAATTGAGTCTGGGGAATTTTATCCACCTTTTAAAAAAAATGAAAAGAACCAGTTAAAAACAGAGAGATAGACAAAAAGGTCATGTATGATGAAAAGACTAGAAAGGAATGAAAAGTTTGAAAAGAATCAATAAATAAAAGGGACCGTCGATATAAAATCCAAAATTGGAAAAAGAAGGAAAATGTGATAAGTTCGAAATAAGTACCTGATTATTTAATAAAACTTGAGGTGATGAATATGGCTAGCATTATGAAATAGTAGTATGTTATGGAAAGTAAATAGAATTCGCTAAGAACATTGGAAAAACTTGATATATGAACCTATGCTCTTAAATGATTGATAAAGAAACTTTTTGATTGATTGCTTGTGTGAGTCAGCTCTAGGTTTTCAAATTTGCACTCTCGCTTCTTTAGATTGTACTCATTCATACTTGATTGCACAAAATATTTTTTTCTAAAAGTGATTTGAACATTAAAGATTAAAGATCACTTCACACATGTTTTACTCGAGACTAGCAAAATGTTGGTTTGGGGGGGGGGGGGGGGGGTGTTATGTGTGACATATTGCATATTTCCCCTATTTATACCTTGGTTTTATAAACATGATAGTGCTTAATCAATCTAATTATTCATGTTTTCGTGTGCGAGGTGATTTCGAGAGCTTAAGGTGAAATTAATGCCAAAAAGAAGATTTATGCTCAAAAGATTACTAAATGAAGATCTGGAGATTTGAAAGTTATTAATGAAGAATTCACATGCCAAATATCCGAGGAAACCAAGTGAGTAACGAAGAGAATCTAATATTTGAAGTGAAGAAAAGGGATCCTGAAATTGTCCTAAAAAAACATATTCTTAAAATTATCCTAAAAAAACATATTCTTAAACTCTAAGTCTAAAAAATGAAATTTCTATAAGTCTAGTTTGGGAAACTATGCAGAGTGCGTAAATTTGAGGCGTTTTCAAGATTTTTCCCACTTGGGCGAAAGTTGGAGTTTCACAACTATAAATAGGACTCCCTAGGATGCTCCAAAGCATATTCTGGAGAGAAGGTTTAGGCAGAGCCGCTAAAAATGTTCTTCCACTTCGATTTCTTCATGGATTCTAGTATATCTTTAACTTTTTCTTTTGTTTTTGAGTTAGCTATGACTAGCTAATCTCTTAGCTAGGGCTAAGAGGTGAAGCTGTAGTTTATTTTGATGCTTTCTTTGCTTTGATTCTTGTTTATCTTGAACATCATTGATTTCTAATTTGAATTTAAGGAATATTTTCAGTTTTCTACGATTTTTTGTGAGTTAAATTACAATAGATGATGTGATAGCTTTGAATATCTTCTTTTTCTGTTTTGAGATTGTGAGATTGTTAAAACTCGTGATTCACCATCGTCTCTTGGGCATGGTGGATGCATGAATTCCCTTCCAATCATCACAAGACTCCTTCATTAAGGATTAGATCAATGAAAAGTTCAGAGATTTGATTTAATTGCTTCATCTTCCAATTGGATAGGATAGGACTCTGATTCCAGTTGTGTTTATTAAATCAAGGTAACATCCTGATAGGTACAAGTGGATCCTTAGCGCTCTAGTTTCCTTTTGATTATTGATAATTTATTCACAATTCCTCTCAACTATTCCAAAATTCAATTTAGATCTTTTTCAAGTTCTAGTTCTAGTTATCACTACACCAAAATCCCTATTTAGGAACGGTTCAAAACTATTCCTAAACCATTGAGGAACGGTTTTCAACCGTGGTTAAATAGGGTGTCGCAATAAATTAGGGCTGGTTTAAAACTGTTCCAAAATTTCCACTTTTGGAATGGTTCTAAACTGTTCCTGAAATAGGATGTCGCAAAAAATTAGGGACGATTGAAAACCGTCACAAATATTCAATTTCCAACCCAATTCTATATCCTTAATTTTTGGGAACGGTATTTTTTCTTATTTAGGAACGGTTTTAAGCCAAAAAAACCATACTACTCAGGCCTCCTGCTTTCCACGACGACTTAGGCATCATTGTAAAGATTGATTTTTCATATTCCGATTCGATTAAAGCCTGATTTTAAGCAATTGTAATTAAGATAAGAAATCCAATGATTCGAGCTATAGAAATTGATCAAAACACTAAAAATTCAAGAAACAAGAAATGGGTATTATTACTGATTTTACCTCCATAGGCTTCACAATACTGATTTTACCTCCATAGGTCGTGCTAGGGATTGGCTTTGGCCCAAATTTTGAACTATTTAGGCTAGGTATATCAACCTGGGCCTATTTAAAATTTTCATTTTACCTGGCGGGCTTAAGCCTAGCCCATAGACAGCCCTGAGAATAAGACATCCAAGATATGCATCATGTCCAACCAAATGTAGATGATCTGGATTGTCAATCAGGCTGATCAACTGATGGTGTGGGAGACACATTTGCAAAAACATCACAGCAGGCCCCTAGCTTTTTGTTTCACACCCTGTAATTACCACATAAAAGGGCATGATCAAACAAAAGATAATCCAGAAACCTTCCTTGAATTATGACCAAATCAATAATAGTAATCTAGTTATTTAAGCATTGGTTTTGAAGTTGTTGGGAACTACATGCTTAATTGATAGTAGATAACTGGTAAGGGAAAATTTTAAAGGAAATCTGAATGCTTACTATTTCAGACTCATAAGCCTTTGCTACATAGAATCTTCAGCCTTAGAAGGTATCCAATGTCTTTTATATGTATAGTGGAATCAATGGTTCATTTAAAAAGAAAGCAGATGCACAAGTTAAAACTCACTCTCTAGCTTTTTGGAAATGCTAGTGTAGACCCATTATGTACAATGTATCAAGAGAATCCACTAAGGTTGCTCCTAGACCACCAAAGCTATTAACGCCATTCTTTGTCTGTGGCTGACACGAGAAGTATATAACATATTAGTTACGTCAAGCTTACATGAATGGTAAAAGAACAATAGATTTTTTCAGTAAAAGGGAAAAATGTCATCGGTGCTTGAAGAAAGCTAAACATCAGTAACCTTGAGCTGTAGCTCACTTCCATATTTTAGAAGTTCAGAAGTATAATTGAATCCAGAGCCAAGACAGACCAAGGTAAGTCAAGCTAAAAAAAAAAAAAAAAAAAACAGATACATCCATCAATAAAAATGTACAGTTAATCACAACCATTAATATAGAAAGTAGTATTGCAATGTATGACATGTAACAGAGGGAAAATTACAAAAAAGATGCTACTTCTATAAGTAGATTAAAAAGGGAAATGAAAAGCCCATAAATTCAAGAAAGTTTTAAGTTTTTAGATGTAATTTCATAAAGGTCCTTCATCAAAAGGATACTTTGGGCGTTCCAGGGTCTAAGCAAGGGTGTAAGACCCCGTCCATTCCGTACCATTTTCTATGCTTATGTGTACGATAATCGATGACCTTGGCCAGACCTAGACAATCCATGCATAGTGCACACCCAGCTAACCGGAAACCCAAGACCTCAAAACCTATTTCCTATCGACCGCTCCATCACTACGATTGCGGAGGTACAACCCGTGCATTTGTACAACACTTCGTTAGTGAGATACGCTGTGAAGTATCGTTAGTATATCATATGTGCATGATACCATATATTTCATTTCACACATGTGCATAACATATGATATGCACACATGCATCATGCCACACATGGGTGAGAGAATCTTTACCCATGTGTGTGATGTCACACACCCATACCTCCCCTCTCTTATGTGCATGCAAAGTCAACTCTTCTCCATACCATACCCTATGCATGATGTCATCACAACAAGCCATCCCATGTCCCTTTAATCCACCATTAATTACTAATCATGAATTAATTGTCATAATCCTAGTCTAAGCTAACCAAGATCACATTAATTGAATCCAACCACATTTTAGCAATTTCTCTACATATACCCCTTCAATCCTTAACATTTCACCATTTTTCTACAGTAAGAGAGAGAGAGAGAGGAGTGATCTTGGTAGGCCATCAATCCCATCCCTTCCATCCATCGCAACCATCCCTGTAGTCCATCAAGGTAAGCACACCCCCTCCACGCTTATGATTTATTTTCTTTCTTGATTATTCGTGATGTATACTAACCATCATACATGGGTATACGGTCACAAGGATGTGGATGAAGAGAAAACATAAATACCAACTTCTTAGGACCAAGGTCCACTTGATGACCTGGCACAAATTAAAAACCCTCCAAGTGTGGCCCATTGGGCTGGCCAAACTCACACACACAACCATGCACACACGTGCACACAACACCATAAAATAATTATAAATAAATAAACAGGGGGAGTGGACGCTGCTGTCAGCGTCCCTACTACTTGAATTGGCATGGAGGGGCTGTGGGCCCACAACGCCCATCCCCTTGATGTATGTATCTGATCCACACCGTCCATCCTATTTTTCAGATCATTTTAGGCGTTGAGCTAAAAAATTAAGCTAATCCGAATGTCCGGTAGGCCATACCATTGAAAATTATTTTTAATAATGACATTTACTATTGAACCTGTTAGGACCCACTATAATGTTTCTATACACCAAAACATACTAAATATTGGGCTTGTTAGACCTATTACGAACCGGAGAAACCAGTAGTCGGAGTGGATCGTCAAGATGTGGGCCCCACCTATAAAAAACCATTGAAAAAATAAAAATAAATAACACAACAGCTGGACGCTGTTTCTGCCAACGTCCAGAGGACGCTGCAATAAGTAGCACCCTGCTGCTTTGTAAGAGGGCAGGGACTGTGGATCCCAGCCATAGGCCCCACCATGATGTATGTCGAACATCATCACTGTGCATTTGATAGGTCCCCTTTAAATGATGGAATTCCCCAAAAATCAGCCATACACAGAACTCAGATGACCCACACCATCTAAAATCATGTGAAGACAAGGTTGTTCACATAAAAGCACTTGTTAGGGCCCACCTGAAATTTAGATGCATCTGAAACTTGGATTGACCCCTCAACTAAGTGGGACACACATAATGGATGGGCTGGATTTGTGAACCACTCCTCGTGGCCTAACAAATGATTATGAATGCTTAATGGAGGGTGCCCCTCTCAACTTGTGTGTGTGGTGTGGCCCACATAAGCCAAAGTTGACTGGATTTTAAGCCCCAGGCCCTGGTGCATCTGATTGATGGTGTTGAGGGTCGACATGCGTCACGGTGGATCAACCACAACTGTAAGAACCGTATCCTAAACCGTACTATTCCATAAGCTTCCGGGGTCCTCTAGTTGAATTCTGGCAACCCGTGACTTGTAATCGGCATTTGCGGGCAATCTTGAGTCATATCCTGTATTCCAGAGTCGACACGACCCGAGACTTATACCCTTGCGACCGCACCGTCACCGCGGTTCCAACACCCCGTCTCGTGCGCTGAGGCAATACCCAGGCCAGGAGATGTGGGCCTGCGTTCAGTTCGAGAAAAACACCGCGCGTTGCAAAACCCAAGAGAATCTCTATAACATGTCCTATCAATCAAGTGCATATTAATCACCTCATGTCAATTACAAGAGCAACCCCAAAGTCAACTCTCTCTCTTACACATCCATACATGTCAAGTACATACCCATCACCCATCACTCACTCCCCATCACTCCATCACTCACACCCATCCCTCTCTCTCCTTACATCACCTCTCTCTCTCTCTCATTTCTTCATTTCCAAGCAAACTCCCATGAAAAAAATCCAACGTCCAAGGGAGAGGAGAAAGCTTGGTGTGGCCCACCTCCTTACCACCCAATCCCACCATCCAAAGACCATCTCCATCGTTAAAATGCATCCCTCGGAGCTCTAAGATGCGTTGATGGAAGAAGAAGTCCAAGAAGATCAAAGGTGGGTGTTCAAAGCATTTGATATTAATTTTTGATGTAAGGCCCACTTGTGGTGGGACTCGTTTTATGTATGTGTTGTAGATCCTAGAGGGGCCTATAGTGGCGGGGTCCCTCATCACACTGTTCTCTCTCTCTCTCTCTCTCTCTCTCTCTCTCTCTCTCTCTCTCTCTCTCTCTCTCTCTCGTTTTCCCCTTTTGTGGCCCACCTTGATGTTGATCCATGCCGTCCACCTTCGTCGGACTCGCTAGATGTATGATTCCATCCACACCATCCATTTGTCTAGGACGGTGAGACCGCTTGAGATATGTATTACATCGACACCGTCCCTGTACGTGGCACGGTGTGACCCACCAAGATATAGGTGTTTTATCTGCATCGTCCATCCGTGGAGGGCCCACCTGCATACGTCCGGTGGTCAAGTCCTAGACCCTGGACATTGGAGTAAAAAAAAGTAATAATAAATATATAAATATATAATATCAATATCAATATAATAAATATATATATATATATATCTTATATGGTGGGCCCTACGTGGGACCCACCGTGATATATGTATTTTATCCTACTGCAACAGCAGGATGGGACCCACGAGTGAGTGGACTCCACGTGGGGCATGCATTTTATCAACGCTGCCCATCTTCACTTAACCCACGCCGTCCACCTGTTTTGCAATCCACACCGTCCAGATGGCTAGACGGTGGGCCACAACCATGATGTATGTGTAATCCAATCCATCTGTCCATCCAGACGGTGTGTATCCACACCATCCATTTAGTTGGTGGGCCACATGTGTGGATCCCACCATAATGCATATGTTATATCTATGTTGTCCGTCCAAGCATCCAGGGTCTGGAAGTTGGATTGGATATAATAATAATAATAATAATAATAATAATAATAATAATAATAATAATAATAATAATAATAATAATATATTATATTTGATGGTGGGCCTACATGGGACCCACCTCTTTGGAAACTGATTGGCTGGTCTACCACTCACCAACTATATAGCTGTTATATAGCGTCAGCAACTAGGTGGGTTTGAACCACACCGTCCAGACCTTGGACGGTGGGACCCACCATGATGCACGTGTTGTATCCATACCATCCAACCATTTTGAGAGATCATTTTATGGCATGAGAAAAGAATGAATCAGATCTAAAGTTCAAGCGGACCCCACCATTGAAAATTAATAGGGACAGTGATATCCACCGTTCAAAACTTCTTAAGGGCCATGACAGTTTCCAAATAAGCTGATATTTTTATTTTCACTTCATCTATCTCTATGTTAATTTATGAATAGTTGGATCTCAAAAATGCATCACGGTGAGTCCTATAAATGTTTAACGGTGGGTGTGGCTGCTTCCAAGGTTTTCTATAGTGAGCCCTATTGGATTTTAATGGTAAAGATCATTATCACCACTACTAATTGTGGTATGGTTCAATGATCTTCCAATCATCATCTCCGTCACTATTTGGAGGGCGGTCCAGATGATCTTTCGATATGATTTACCTTTAGCATGTGGTGCGGCCCATGGATGTGGCCCACTTAATGTGTATGAGGCCCATTAGTGCGGCCCATTGATATAATCCACTTGATGTGTATGAGGCCCATTAGTGTGGCCCATTGATGCAACCCATTTGATTGTATGAGGCCCATGTGCAGGGCTCACCTGTGATGTATATTAGGCCCATGTGTAGGGCCCATCTATTGTGTATTTGAAGCCCATGGGTTGCGCCCATTATGATGTATTCGAGGCCCATGAGCAAGGCTTGATGTGATACATTTATGGCCTATATGATAAGGCCCATAGTGATGTGTATTAGGCCCATGTGATGTGGCCCATAGTGACGTGTATTAGGACTATGTGATGTGGCCCATAGTGATGCGTATGTAGCCCCAGTATAAGGCCCATGCGATGTATTTTAGGCCTTTCTGTGAACCATGGGCCCACTATATGTTTGGCCCTATGTGGGCCACTCCTTAGGAGCAATGATAGTTAAATGTCCACATTGATGGGCGATGATGGTTGAATGTCCAAAATGTAACCTTCCCTTAAGCCTTATTAGGCCTATTCTTGCCGATTCCGATTGTCGAGGCCGATTCTGATTGTCAAGGCCGATTCTGATTGTTGAGGCCAATTCTGATTGTCAAGGCCGATTGTATAGGCCGATTCCGATTGTTGAGGTCGATTGTATAGACCGATTTCGATTGTTAAGGCTGATTGTATAGGCCGATTTCGATTGTCGAGGCTGATTCGGATTGTCGAGGCCGATTGTCGAGGCCAATTCTAATTGTCAAGGTTGATTCTAATTGTCGAGGCCGATTGTATAGTCTGATTCTGATTATCGAGGCCGATTATATAGGCCGATTTCGATTGTTGAGGCCGATTGTATACGCCGATTCTGATTATCGAGGCCGATTGTTGAGGCCGATTTTGATTGTCGAGGTCGATTGTATATGCCGATTCCAATTGTTGAGGTCGATTCTGATTGTCGAGGCCAATTCTAATTGTCGAGGTCAATTCCGATTGTCGAGGCCGATTCTAATTGTCGAGGCCGATTCTAATTGTCGAGGTCAATTCCGATTGTCGAGGCCGATTCTGATTGTCGAGGCCGATTCCGATTGTCGATGCTGATTGTCGAGGCCGATTCTGATTATTGAGGCTGATTTCGATTGTCGAGGCTGACTCTGATTGTCGAGGCCGATTCTGATTGTCGAGGCTAATTTTGACTGTCGAGGCTGATTCTAATTATCGAGGTCGATTCTGATTCTCGAGGCCGATTTCGATTGTCGAGGCCGATTGTCGAGACCCCCATATGATGTATATGCGGCCTGTAGTTGAGGCCCATTATGATGTGTACTTGGCCTATGTTTGAGGCCCAATGTGATATATATGCGGCCCCTATTTAAGGCTCAATGTGAGGTATATGCGGCCTGTATTTGAGGCACATTGTGATGTGTATCCAGCTCGTGTTTAAGGCCTAATGTGATGAATATGAGGTTTATGTGATAAGACCCATTGTGATGCATTTGAGGGCCAGGCGATGGAACCTATTGTGATGTAGCTCTTAAGTGAGGCCCATGGTGTTATATATATTAGGCCCTTGTGTGAGGCCATGGGTCCACTATATGTTAGGCTCTATGTGGGTCATTCCTTCAGGCAATGTTGGTTAAATGTCCACATTGTCGAGGTCGATTGTCGATGCCGGTTATTGATACCGATTATGAGTATGTGACAGCATAGCATCATGATACATGGCCATACGCATCATCTGTATTTTTGTTATGAGATATGATTGACCATTGCATATGCCATAGTGCCGGTGGTTTATGGGACTCCCTGATAGGCGGAGTTATCCCACGTGAGTGCACGATATGCATAGGATTAATGCATGATTGGACTGCATGACTAATAATACATCTTTCATTATGTGATGGTGATTACTGTACGCCCTAGGGACATCAGGGTCGTAGCCTCCATAGACATATCGTGGATGACCAGATGAGACGCAGGAAATATGTTATTAGCATCGGGCTGTCATAGATGGCCTTGGTTGAAAATTACTAAACCCTCTTGGGACCAGAGGACACCCCAACGTCGAGACCAAGTGGATATACATGAGCGCCCGAGTGCCGAATTTCAAGAGACCACATCTCCCACTATGTCGTGGTCGAATGAAAGGGGGAGTAGCCTTATCCTCCCGAGGGAGTAGGCATAGCTAGGCTGAGTTTGTCCAGCTCGAGGAATAGGTCCACTATCAACGAGCCGGGTAGGTATTGGCAGACTACTGGCCAGGTGGATAGTGAGGTCTCTTCCATTTACCCAGTTGTGTGCTTGGTGGGGCGACAGGTGGCATTGAGTGTACTAGACCCCGGTGATGATCCTAGGGAGGAACCATACTGATATGTGGACTTATTGAGTAGGAGTTGTATACTTATTTATTCATTCACTATCCACTCGGGCTGGTGGTGCGCAACTATTTGTTATGTGTACCTTCGCAATGGCCAAGATTTCGGTTGGGGCACGCGACTAACCTGAGATCAGGAGTTTACCACATTGAGTCTAACTATCCAAATTTAGTTATGGGACTGGTTTGGATAGAGTCCCTTGTGATGGATCCTATAGCCTGCGATACTACGTACTATCATTCCAACTTCACTCCAACTTGGTCATTTCATTCGCACCGCATAATTGCATTGCATTCGCGACATTTAGCATTTTGGGTTGCCATGTTTCTGCATTTATATGGCCTAGATATAGCTGATGATATTCATAAACTCATCAGGATTTGCATATTGCATTGCATCATCGGCATCTGATATTTGGCTTACTGTCTCCGCATTACATAGTTGATATACATTGCTTCATTAGTAAATGATATTATTTTTATAATAATTTTTGCATCGCATAGCTTGGATAAGGCTGATGGTATTTATGGGCCTATCAGCATGTTTTCACATTACTCTGATATTGTATGATTTATGAACTTGACAGCATTTTGGATATTGTATGATTTATGGGCTTGTTAGTATTTCTGCTTACTCTGATTACTCTGATATTGCTTACTTGACACTTACCTTATGCACACAATTTCACTGCCCACTAAGCTTTCTATAAGCTTATGCACGATAGATGCGTGCAGGTGGCGTTAGGTTGCAGCAACGTTGAGCTTGGAGCATGCAGCGAACCTCCGGAGCTTTGATTTTCGATATATGTATTTCCCTTTCAACATTGTATTCAAATGAATATATTAGTGGATATGTAATGATGATGTTGCCTTTGTGATTTAGATAAACATGCGGTTATACTTCTTACGAGATAAATGTACGTTGGAAAATCCTCCTTGTAGGATCCCAGGATCGTAATCTGGCGTATGGGTGCTGGGAGTCGAGAATGGGATACTAAGGAGGCTGTCGGCACCAGATTCAGCAATCGGGATTCCTGTGAGTCCAATCTCCAGGTTTGGGGCGTGACAACAACTGTAGTGGATTATAGGTTTATCATTGAAAATTCCAATGTGCCACTATATTATTATACTTGACATCTAACATATTAATAAGGATATGTAGACCTAGATAAAAATAAATAAATAAATAAAGGGGGATAAGTAGGAGCTCGTTTTGATACCCATGTGGGGCCTACCAGACCGCGGGGCCCATTGTGATGTATAAGCTACATCCAAACCATTTGTATATTTTGTTGCCAAAGAAACAATGTTGTTGTAATGTCCGCCCTTAAAACCTCCTAGAATTCACCATAATACGTATGTTAGATCCACACCATCTATCAACTTTTTTAGACCTAATAAGTGTGGCCCTACTACATCAGTGGGACCCACCCACTTGGACAAGCCCAAAATTCCCATAATTGAAACCTTTAATGATCCACGATGATGTTTAGGAGATCTCCAACCTGTCCATTTGTGTTGCACAAATGGTGGCCTTCTACCATTGTCAACCTTCTTACGGTCACTTTAACATTTATTTGTCACCCAAAACTGAGTGGGTCCACCAGCATGTGGGACCCACTATAGTGTTTTTATGCCATCCAAGTTTATCGGGGGATGTTGTGTGCCCCACTATTATGTTTATATGCCATCCAAACCATACAAACGTTATCCGCCATTAGATTAACTGAAAACACAAAGATATCATTTGAGTTGAAATTCTCTGGCATACTTAAACCAATGAACTGGTGGTTTGTAGGGCCCACTTACCTGTGGGACCTTGTGATCTTGTATGGCCCACTTACCGGTACAAAAATGGTGATTCTTGTTTTTTAATAGTGTGTTTGTAAGATGTGTGAATAACCACTTAATCTAGTGTGAGGGTGTGATGGAGTGGATGGGTATGAACAATGCGATGTAGTGAGTTGGGGCTGACCCCTTGATCATGAGGTCATGTAGCATAAGTATGGCTACTTAATCTTGCACAAAGGTGGTGTATATGTAGCCATCTAATCGTACGATTGTGAAATATGCACAAGGCCACCTAATAGTATGAAATCAAGTGGCATTGGTAGCCGCCCAACAACGTGACCACATTCTTATGGACATTTTATGGTACTCGAATCATGTACAACCAGATTGTATGTTTGGATTACCTAGTCATGATATGAATTGTGATGTACGGTTGGATTATACAACGTGATATTAGTATGACCCTCAATTTAGTGTAATATGAACTAAATACGATTATTACATTATGCTCATTAGTGAGACTGATGTAGGGACCACTAAACTATATGCGATGTGATGAAAGGTAGTCCTTGGCCCTTAACCATGTGACACCGAATATGAGTCATTAGCTATGTGACGTGTGAATTGGTTGTAGAATAAGACTTAGTATAATGTAGTGTAGCCATGAATGGTGGGTGCGATTGTGATTATTTAACTATATTTAGATATTTTGAAATTTGCATGGATACTAGATCATGATAGTAATCATATACATACTAAACTATGTAAAATTGCGGTATTTGCGGCCTGACCATGTGAAAGTTTAAATAAAGCGGTTGCCCCATTATGTGAGCTATGAGGTAGTGAAAGTACATAACCATCTAACCTTAAGTCCTTTATTATGGCAAGTAGAGTGACATTTGTGTGGCCACTGAACCATATGGACTTCTGATAATGGATTGACCATAAGACCATGTGGGCATATGAGAATTGTGTGATTACTCAAACTCGTGGACTATGCTGATGGTGTAACCTCTTAGGTATGTGAACTTAGGACGTGTGTCAGATTGATTATGTACCTTGATGTAATTATTGCATATTTCACCATTCATCCATTAGGCTAGCTAATTCAAGAACATGATTCCAAAATTACCTAGATCCAATTCCTAAATAAGTCAAACGATATGAAATATTGTTAATTGAACGTATAACTTTCGAACACTTGTGAACCCCACTCAATGTACGTATTTTATCTACACTATTCAATTGTTTTGCCAACCAAATAGTTCGATCATGGAGCCTGCTGATGTGTGCCTTGTACATCTGAACTGTTCTTCCTTATACTACCTTAATGTATGTGAGTTACCTATACTATCTACTTGTTGGGACCCACCATAATATTTGTGTGTGGACCCATCTGCTTGTAGGACCACTTGGAAGTAGGACCCACTACGTTGTATGAGACAAACCTATGTCATCCAACTATGACTAACTCTTATGTGTATATTATATACCCAAGTCGTTCAACTTAGGCTCATTGTATCTTATGAGGTTTAACTGTGCCTTCCAAACCATTATAGAACTACTATGGTAATTATTTACAAATCCAACCTACTAATAGCCCACTTGAAGGTGAAACCCACTACATTATATGAGTTTCATAACTACTTGGTGCATATACTTTGCATTACCACCACTCATTAACCATAAGGCCCACTTTAGGTATAACCATGTGGTCCCAATAGAAGAAAATCATGTCGGGCCAAAGTCGCTAATGGAATATCTATCTTGCGAAGGATATGGTGTAATTCTGAATACAATTAATGCTCATGATTATGATAGCTATAGATAATATTAGTGATGTTAGTGATTATGGTTAATAAAAGTATGTTATTTAATATCTTGATTAATGTTGTTCCACTTCCTAGCATACTAAATTCATCTACTTAAACATGTTAATATTGATCATACTCATGTACCATGGAATGATGGTATGTGCAAGTGTACTTCAATACATTTATTCATGTGTAAGATATGTCCTCTTCAGTTTAGTCACATGACCATGGATTGATATAGTTGATAGTGGTACATGATGATTATATGTCATTTTTGGCCTAAAGGTTAAGCAGACCCTAAACTCATGGCATTATATGCATACCACATGCCCTTGAACGTATGCCTTATCATAATTGCTTGAATTCATGCATAATCATGACAAATATGATGATCGAATTACCACAGTCGTGCCATATAACATGAGTTGGATCTTGACGACGAAATGTACATCTATGATGATGACTCAGGTTATCTCTGAAAATGAACGGAACACCGAAAGTGTGGAAATAGTGGGGGATGATGTGCCCCTTGGGTTGAAAGTCCCTAAACCCCGATGTTAACTAGGGATGCCTCACCGTCGGGCCGAGTGGATACATGGGTCATGAATTCAACTCCCACTGATGAGGTCCAGTTAGAAGTGGTGGGTCCAACCTGCTTAAGGGCTACGGTGTAAACATGGACCGGTCTGACTCGCCGGCAAGGAGAAGCGCGAATGAGGTCCTCTACTGGCGTGTCGAGTGGAAGTCCACCGTAGGGCGGGTATGCGAGGTCGATTACTGGTGCCCTGTGTGCATGGGTGTTGACCACGGTGTTTCCCATGATATACAGTTATGATATGGCATGACAACATCATGATGATGATATGATTATGGATATATGTAATACGGTTATGGTTGCGGTATAAAAAATGAAAATGTGACCTGGTGATGCTGGTAGCATTGACTCAAAGTGTTCCTATGTTGCATATGCATTGCATTGGCATTGGCATCATACTTTACATATTACATGCCTTTCAGCATACATGATTTCTTTGTGGCATATTTATCTTGCTTGCATGTAGGACACACTGCACACACATGTGTACTCACTAGTCTTTAAAAGCTCAAGCTTTCCTTTATAATTTTTTTCAGGTCGGTACCAAGAACAAGAGCAGTAGATGATACCTATCTCATTATCATTAGACATTATGCTTCTGATTCATTCTAATGGATGTGTACTATTGTGAAATAATTGTATTGTAAATATATTTTATAGTGGAAGCTGGTTATTTTGCTTATGTTGGAGATGTCAATCTTTATGCTAGATATCTATTATTAAAAAAGGAAAAAAAAATCTTCTAAATTTTATAGTCGGGCGCCGAGCTCAGGACTTGGTGTATGGATGCTGGGTGCCGAACTCGGAGTTTGACGAGTCGCGATCCAGGCCTGGCAATCGTAGATCGGTCGTGCGGGAGGCTGGGTTTGAGGTGCGACAAAGGGAATCCTTCATCTCCTTTCCTCCTTGTGGTGGTAGTTGAGGCTCTAAGTAAAATGATGGAAATGGTTAGACCGGAAGGTTCTATAAGGGATTTCAAGGAAAGGTTCTAAATATTGGTGTTGGGGGACATATAGGCTAGGCCTAAAAACTGATATGATGTGGGGCGTATTGGACTTGTGTCGGACAAAATCTTTTTGGGCCATAAATTTGAAAAATTATCAGGAAAATAGGAAAGAAAATGTAAAACACCAGAATCTATCCCTTTTATGTGTTTTCTATCAAGAATTCAATGGTGTATCAAACAATTCATTGATAAGAATGTTGTTTGTCAGCTTGGCCAGATGAACGTCAACCAAATAGACCTTAATCCTACCGGTAGTGCGTGCTGATCAAGAAATATCTCAAGGCCAATAGATGGTACAGCTTAAAGACCGACAACACAATTAATTGGTTATGGCCAAAACAATTCTAGCAAGAAAGAATGCAGAAAAGATTCCAAAGATGTTTGACTCAAAATAAAGTCAAATTACAAAATGAGAACGTTTCCCAAACACATACATTTTGTTACTTACCTAATGAATTGTCAGAAAATTCCCTAGTGACTTGGACATTTTTCCATTGTTGACAGTAACAAAACCATTATGCATCCAATAGCTCACATTGCTCACTGAACATGTAGCATAACTCTGGGCAATCTCATTCTCACAAAGAAGACCCACTCATTACCATGAATGCATAGAAGATGGAATTTAAGTATCATTGTTATGCTCTACAGCTATAAGCTTTAATAAACCAGACTAGGACATGTATGCCTCAAAATCAGACACAAGTTTAGACACATCCTTATCACTCTCTCCATCAAAATGAATAAATGAAACAAAATCTTAAATTACAACTGATACAGAGACACAAATGATCCATGAAGAATCTTACATGGAATAACTTCCATAGGAATGGCACCATCAACTCTTTTTCTTTTTCTTTTTTCTCTTTTCTTTTTTTTGAATTACTTAAATGAGTCAGATACCGATTCATTTACAAGCATAATCGACAAACACATTGTCAAAACTAGAAGATTTGATGTTTAGAAGAACACTACAGCTTCAGTTCCATAAAAATAAAAACAGACTTCCCACAACAATATGGGTACTAGTATCATTGATTCCAAGTAAAAGCAACATCTGGTTACCTGGTTTTCAACTGCAAATCTTGTCGGAGTCCTTCTATCTTCTCATGTGCGTGAACAGAATATCCAGATACATATAACTATTTGCTTTATAAATAAGCATAGCACCAAAAAAAAAAAAGAACAAAAACATTTTCTTAAGGTACCACTCACATTGACCACTTAAGCACATTATAATGGAAAATGTCCTAAAAAATTAAATTCCACTAACTAAATCTCATTGATTGTAATCAACCTATGTAATATACTATTAGATAGTGCTTGGTTGTAATCAACTTATGTAGTTGTAACATCTCGAAAAAATCAATACAAAGGCCCGAGTATCACCTCAGGCAGAAATCACTAAGGACCGAATTCTTTAGAAATTAGACGAAAATTAATTAAGTACTAAATTGAATTAATCAGTGAATTAGCTCGAACCACTTTTTATATAAACTGTAAGACCCAAAACTATTAGAATTGCTAACTTAACATTACCTGAAAATCTAAGATTAGTCTCAAAAACCAGTTGCTCGCAGGAGCACATTGAAACTCCGTATTAGACCTGGACCGTGCGTCGAAAGTCTGATTACAGCGAAACCATAACTTTATGACCACCATACTGGGCTTGACAACCATTGGGGAAATTGAGTCCAAATAGTATCCAGAAATGCACAACTTGAGCCTAGAGTGAAGTGTGTAAGAAACACGAATATCTTTAAAAAATGAACTCAGATTTAAGTGAATTGGGCCATTCGCTTGTAGGCCAAATTTAAGTTTTTAGACTGTCAGATTCTGACCCAACTACACCCTTGGATCAGGAAAATTTTCCTGCACCCATTGGTATACTTGTGGCCCTGATCGAAAGACGATGACCGTTGAACTGAAACAGGTCCTCCACAATCGATCCACTAATTTGATCGGACCGGAATCTTAACTTGGTGCAGATCCATTGTCAGGGAACTTTCTTCAAACCGTATGCGAGCAATGAACCTCCAGATGAGCTCCGTTGGCCCGAAACAGCCACCCTTTGGCTATACCCTAAGTATACCATGGCCCTGGGGCCATTGACATCAGTTCTGGGCCTGTATAAGGACCTTAACCCACCCCTCTCTCATTCCATACGAATTTTCCTAACCCTAGGAGAGAGGAGAGAAAAGAAGAGAAAAGAGTAAGAGAAGGTAGAGAGTTCAGGAGATCGTTACTGGGATTCATTCCTACTGCTCCTCATGTTGAATCACCACCCTACCATTGCCATGTCATCAATTCTAGCTTCGATTTAGGTAAGAAATCCCAACCATAATCTCGTTCTTGGAATCCAAATAGAGGAACTAGTGAAATAGCTAACCTATTTCAATGTTTAGGTAGCCGTTATGCCATAGATAAAGACATGGTGTGCGAACCGAGTTCATAACGAGCGTACCGACAAAAGGTGCATATTATAAGCATTTAGGTTATGGTTTTCAAGGCTTTCAATGTCAGCAATGATTTATCTTTGACTTGATTGCTGCCATATGATCTTAGTTATGATGCTTTCGATATGTCATGTATGTGTAAACTAGGTGGTATACAAAAATGCATTTCATATGTTTGTTGAAATGTTTGAATGAATAGGAAATTATGATTCACGCTTCCCATGACAATTAATATAGAATTCATGTTAGTTGTACGTATAACAACCCCTTTATGAAAGGATTTGCCATAATATATGTTATAATAAATTTAGTACATGTATGTTGAGATGTGTAGTCTAAGTGTTTGATGAAATGTCTGAATGAAAATTTATTTGTTGAAATGTATTTAATGAGGGTGTTGAGATAGGATTCTCAATTACCTTATCTATAATTACAATTTCCTTCAATAACCTACCTTACTACTACTTGATTTATGGATGAAATGCCTATGTATGATAACATGTGTAATATGGTTGTTAAAATGCCCGAATGGGAATTGTATTTGAATTGGTGGTTAAATACTATTTGACTATCACATATGAATGCCTATTGTATTTGAGCATGATTGGGACTACTACGTAGTCTAGGCAATTAGTAACAGTTCCCGATCGAGTGGCCGAACTAATCTCGCCACAACAGATACGTTCGATGAATCTGAGTCGTACGGTGATTATCAGCGGTGGTTAGGCCATGAGGAGTGTGTATGCACTCCATGTCGATTAATCTAATGTGCGCTCGTACCAATCGAACTTGTCAAGTAACTCGATTGGCCTAATGTTTGTTTACCATGTATGGACGCTACTGCTTGAATCAAGGTAACACTTACCAATATAAAGCCCGTTTAACCTTGGTACCACGATCCGCTAAGACTCATGGGCCAGGCATGGTGGTATGGGACACCGTGGTCGAGCTGTCGCCTACGCTGGGGTGACGAGCCTCCCTATAGTGACCAGTGAGCAACCTAAACTCGTGAGCTGAATATGGTGGCATGGGACACTGTATTCGAGCTGTCGACCTATGCTAAGGTGACGAGCCTTCCTGTAGTGACCTCGAGTATAAACTAGACCTACGTTGAGGTGACGAGCCTCCCGTAGCGAATTAAACTTACCTATCCACTACTTTTCAAATTAGGGGTAATGTTGCCCTATAATTTACCTATTGTATGTGATTAACTAGGAATGATGACCCTAGATGGATCATTATTTGTGTAAGTGACAAAAAGGGAGGTACCTTAGCTTCCCGAATCAACTATATGAATAAGCCCAATCAAGAACTCGGCTAATACGTGCATGCACCGCATTGCATGTGCCTTGGCAATGAAGGCACAGTGGGGGTAACATGTGCAACCGTGAGATGGTGTCGCTGAGGGAGTGCAAGCGAGGGCATGCATCATTATAGCATATCATACCTGCATTAACAAGAGTACTTAGGACATGATTGTTGTGCTGCTTTATCATTACTGCTTGACTGAATTGATAACATGTTAAACTTTGCCTTATAGTACCACTGAGTTGATCACTCACTCCCACTCTGGGACAGTGTTTTAAAACACCAACCAGACTCTGTTTTAGCTGCAAATGATGGTGAGTTTTGCAAGGCAGAGCCAGACTTTTATAATGATGAGGAGTTCTCTTATGTGCAGTTACCAGGCGAGTCTATGTAGACCATGTACTGACCGACGGGATTACAGGGATTATATGATTTAGTCGGACTTTTACACTTTATTATTTTCTATATTTTGGAACAACCATGTATATATTCAGCCTGGTGACATGATCATACTCTGGGGGTTATAACCACTTATATATGTTATATGTTTATCACAATCTTTCGCTTGCTTAGTTTAATCATCTCTAGAGTATGATATGTTGTTTTAGTATAATCCCACTCATGTTTAATGTACTAATATGGACAACATTTAATCATCATTATCTATGTTGCATAAGTGATGCGTTGGAACTCGGGAGTTGAGCTTCTGCTCAACCCCTGATTTTCAGGGCATTACAGTAGTAGTCTATTACATTGTGCCTGTGGGAGTTGTGTGCCCTCATTGCCGGTCCCCAACCTGGATAAAAGAGAAGGGTTGCCTCAAGTTGGCGGCCAGCATCAAACTTATGCCATAACTTTCATCATGGATTCGAACCAAATCTCATTGATGTAACCACCTATGGTCCAAATCTCATTAGAAGTCCTTAATCAATTCCAACCAATAGAGAACATGAACCCAATTTTACTGTCTAAGCAATGACATTTTACAAGAAGTAGCCACCAGTGAAGAATGAAGAAATACAAAGAGAAGAAAGGTGAAACCAAAAGCACCTACCAAGAGCATCTTAACTTTCTGACATCCAAGATATATAAAAGCAAGAAACCTAACCCCACCCAAAATTGTAATAATTTTGTTAGTACTTGGATTAGTATGTGAAACCTGGAGGTAAAATCCTTCAAAACAAAACACAACTAGCGGTGACCAAGATGCAATTGTAAGCAACATCATAAATTAATCGAGTTTGGCTGATAATGAGTTAATGTGGCTAGAGTTTAGACAAATATAAACAATGAGCATCCAAACACACATTTAAAGAATCATGAGATTGGCGTCACTCTAACTTTTTGCTGAGAGCAAAGAAAACAGAAACCATCAACAAAGAAAAAATGGCTTCTCTGACTTTTCCCTGAGAGCGTTCTCCTTAATTTGACAAATCTCACCTGCTTACAGAAGGAGAAGACCTTCCCAAGTTCTCATGGTCTAGATTTTTTGTAACAACACCACAATGTGATGATTATGGTGTCCTAATACTTCCCAGTCAACTTTTTGTTGTCAGAGCATTGAAAGGAGAAGAAATTGGTGTATGTGCATGGGCATATGTTGGCTGAGGCACAATTTTAAAACTTCTGTTATGAGAAATCAACACACAAATTTAAGGAAACTATCCTCCAAGAAGGGAAAAAGAAACAAGAAGTGATCATACTGAAGTATTCAGTGCAGCACCAAAGGAATGAGATAGAGACTCAGGTGCAGAACTAGAGTTATTCACTACATCTAAACGCCATGGGGCTAATTGATACTGAGACTCCTTTAACTTTGCCTGTAACATTGAATGTAAATACAAGGCCATATTAAAAATCTGTAAAAGGATGCTAGCTATTTGATGTGCAAGATGATACCGACAATGGAACAAAAAACAAAAATGATAAATAAAAATGCCCCTTAATTCAACTTAGTAAAATCAAAGATGCCAGCATCCATATCATAGATAAATATTGGAACAACTTATCAGTATCACATCGTGATTTTTTTTATCAGTATCACAGATAAAACAGTATCACATCCTAATATTTTTTAAGGACTTGAAATCTACATAGTGCACCTCAGTAATGATGAGCTTCTCCTGCAGATGCTTAAACAAAACCTGGAAAAAGGAAGCACAATATGAGAGAATATGCACTGGGCATAAATAACCACATAATTCTGTAAAACTAAGTTTCAAACTACAAATACTTGTTTTTTTTTTTTTTTGGTCAAATTATGTCAATCATCAATTTGACATCAAGTGATCTAAGGGCTAGGATCATCAACTTGGGAGCCTTTAAGGGAATTACTTATCTTCCATAATGTCTGGCTAGCAATTTTTGACAAAATGCTCAACAATCATTTTATTAATAGTGCAGGTACAGTAGAATTGCAGTGAATTCCTTCCTAGTACCCAAACACGAGATTACAAAGAATTAAATTCCTAGTACCGAAACAAGACAACATAAACAAATTCTTTATGCACTTTTGAATTCTAGGAGCCACATGGCTCCTTCACATACAAAAATTAAGGGCCCGTTTCATAGAAGCTAAAAAGCTAGTTCAAGTCATTCTAGTTAATCATAATTACAAATTAGAAATCATGATTGTTGGTAAAGTTATTTGTAATCCTAAAAAAGAAATATGATCTCTAACACAAAACTATGATAAACTAAAATGCGATGAGCTCGTTTTTTAGGCATCTACTAACAAGCCCTGAGATTGTGCAAAATGCAATGAAAACCCTAGATTTGGAAATCCATTGTTTGGAGAAACAACAAACAAGACAACCAAAACACTAGATCTAAAGAAACTTGGTACGATACGAAGCATTAATGTAAGGATAAAATTATTTGATATTTTTCAATAGAATTTAAGATAGATATGAGATTAACTAAATTGAATCATTGGATATGAAGAAGCCTAGCAAAATATGGAGATTTATCCATGCATCCAAACAGCCCCTGTAATCAGATTACCTTGTTTTTTTTTTCAGCAAGAAAGAAACTGATATCCACACCCATCTTCATTAGTTTGGTCACAATGAATCCCTTTCCAGGAAGTGGTTCCTAGAAAGAAAAAGAGCTTCTAGATTTGGAACAGATGGGATGCATTGCCCAAATCACAAGCATCCCATTCTTATCCAACTGCAATTTTAGAACAGAGTCAAAGTCAGAATTCCAACTGGTGAAATTTCTGTTTTCCATGATTGCTATAGAACCAACACCAATTCCATAAATGTTAAACACACTAGAATTTCTCCCCTTTCATGTATGTAGGGAAGCAAACTCACATTATGGGAACCACAATAACATTATGGGAATCATTCCAGAGAATACGCACTGGGCAGAAATCTTAGTATGCATTCCATTCCAAAACAGACGTTTCAAATTTTGCATTTTAAAATGTTTACAGGATTCCCACCATCTCTATATCTATGTGCATGGTGTAGTACAAGTGGATATGCTGAGTCTGACATTCAGTAACTGAATATCATGTTCAAGATCCTATCATTGCTAAAGGAGATTATGTAAGTGCAGCTAAATGATCAGGAACCTTAGCCCCTTGCTAAAGGATATGTGCTTAAATGGAATCTTGATATTTATGCCCTCATTTTTCCACAAATAGTATATGCTCCAAATCTTTTTTTCTTTTTTTTTGTCAAGTTCAAAATCAGCACATGTAGGCTCCTTGTGGGCCTAGGTGGGGACGTGGGCCTACATCACATGGAAGAGAATGGAGTTGGCAATTTGTAGAATCTCTACACGAAAGATCAATAAAGTTGGCATATTGTCGATTGTAAATAGTTAGGTAAAACATTACAGGCAATGAAATAACCGAACTCTTAGAATCCACCTAGGGTTGCTTTGGCTACAAAAGGAAGTAAGCCAACCAAATGCCAATGAAAACAAACAAAGAAAATAAAATTACCAAAAAAAAGAAGAAAGAATTATTTAGAAATGTCAAAATTAGAATAATTCTAGTCAACTTAGAAGTCCAGGCTCAACAGTCAGGAATGAATCTGCTCCATTCTGGCTCATGGAGGTTAGATGCATCCAGATCTTAGAAGAACCTCATTCATTTCAAGTAGAATAAAACAGCTAATTAACTATAACTCATAAGTTTTAGTTCAAAAATATAAAGGGAAATAACCAACACAATTTTAATACTAAGCACAGATATGGTAGAAACATTACCGATCTTATGATCCATTCCTATGATTAATCCCATAGTTAGCTTATACAACTGAATAAATTAGTGCTGCAGGAACTAATGCAAAAATAGCAGAGACCAAATAGCTATTAAAATAAAATCCTTACATACAACATGAAAGCCAGAAAATATATGCAAAAATATGAATCAACACCTGACCAAGTCACCTAGCAACCATGTTAGAAGATAGATTAGTTGATCACTGAAGGTAGAATCCTCACTGGTAGGGCTTCTTGAGCCTTTAACCTTAAGTATCTGATCATGGTTCATGTGGAGGAAAGAGTGAGCACTCTGCAAATTATGTCAGACCAAGATGGATTTTAGGGTCTAAAATAACTGTCAGTTCTACTAGTCATTGTAGTTCATACTTCGTCTCCATAATAATTTATTGTTTTGTAGTGACTTTTTTTTTTTTGCATCCAAACACAACTTTTGTTTCTAAATTTCAAAGCAAAGAGCTAGAATCCACCATTTTGTGGTGACATACTTGGATTAAAAAAGAAAGGGAGGAAAAAAAAACTTCTGCTATGAAATGCATATGCAAGCATATGTTAACTTGACAGCAGCACCTAATGCATCAAGGAGATTTCCATCTGAACTTACAACAAGGCCATCAATATATAGGTCCCAACACAACTTCCTTTCCACAACCATCAGAGAGGAGATATCGATTCCCGCTCTTGTTCCACTCTTACCACCCAATAAACATCTCTGAAGTGAAACTAAGAGCTCTGCTGACAACTCTTCACCTCCTGTCCCCTTCACATTGACAATAACATCCATTGCACCCATTCTAACTTGTGCAAAACCATTTGCCTAAGGAATGACTCCAGTTTTAACTGAGATCGGTCGATAATGCAGTCTTTTACAACAATCAATCGAAGGTCTTGTGCAATCCCACCCTGTATAAAATGCTTCTCTGCAATAGATAATCCCATCATCCCTACAACAGCATCAGCTTCTCCCTCTCTCTCTCTCTCTCTCCCCCTGCAATTGGTGCAGCAACTCCGCTCCTCCCCTCTAATCGGTCGGACTCTGCAATCAAAGCACAATTTCTCTACTCCCCTCCAGTTCAGCGTTGATTTGTAGAGACTTAATGCAAACATGATATACCAAACATATACATGAATTGATAAGAAGGGAAGAATAAAATCTCAAAAACCCATCAAACAAATTCAATTACATCAAACAGCTCATGAAAGCCACCTCTAAACCATAAAAAATTATCACCCCTTGTACAATGCAAAATAGTTTTTTTTTTAAAAAGTAGAATTTGAGAGAGAGAGAGAGAGAGAGAGAGAGAGAGATGAATTGGAACAAAACAACATGAAAATAAACCCGAGTAGTTTTCCAATTCCCAAAATGGAGAACGAGTGCATGCAAATAAATTAGGTTGGGTTTAAATATGGGCTTCCAACCAACTCGAAAATGAGCAAACATCTCTTCAATAACAAGCCACAGAGAAAAAAATGGAAATATGAATAACTAGAAACCCTGATTGAAAATAAGATGTCGTAGACCAAACTGCGGAGATCAAAACAAAACCCTAGAAATTGGAAGGTAGAAAGGAAGAAATGTAAGAGAGCGAGAGAGAGAGAGAGAGAAGAGCTTGAATGTAGAGAGGGGAGTGGCGATTTGGCTCTGATCGGGCATATCCATCTCGATCACATGAGGAGGGAGGCCTCCTCCACATCCTTCTCTTTCTCTACATACTGTAGTGAGGATTAAAAAAGAAAGAAGGGGAAAAAGAGTGAGAAAGATTGGGAATTTCTCCACAATGCAGCGTTGGAAGTAATTTCATTTTCCAAAGTTTGATAAAGAGAAAGAGGGAGAAAAGGGAATGACATTTCTTAGGGTTTGCTGGAGAGAAGAGAATGAAAAGGGCCTGGGCAGCACCATTTTGCGTGAGGTCAGGGTCTGATATAAGTCGATTCAAATCAGAAACAGTTTAAAACTGATCCAAATTTGAAACGGCACTCAACTGTACCTAAACCAAAGATGTAGGCGTTCCAAAATTGTAATTTTGGTGTAGTGAATTTTCAAATTTCGTACAAGTTTAGTCCCTGTGGATTCGACCTCAGTCTCACCGAGTTATTACTATATCGTAACCTTGCACTTGGGGTTGTGAACAAATATCAGCAAACCAAGGTAATTGGGAGAGTTTAAACAATCGTTTGTTAAGGAACATGTTATTTATTGATGTCGGCTCAAGGGAATCGAATATGACAAGTCAAGAGAGATGGTCAGCCACTATGTTCTCTACTTCATTTTTATCGTGTATTTCAATGTCGAACTCTTGGAGTAGGAGGATTCATCTTATCAAACGAGGCTTAGCATCATTCTTAGAAAGAAGGTACTTAAGCGCCGCATGATCAGTATAGATAATGATCTTGGATCCAATCAAGTATGACCTAAATTTGTCCAAGGCAAACACTATAACTAAGAGTTCCTTTTCCATAGTAGAGTAGTTCATTTGGGCATAATTTAGAGTTCTAATTGCATAGTAAATCACATAGGGCTTCTTCCCATTTCTCTGGCCTAAACTACCCCAATAGCATAATCAGATGCATCGTTCATAATTTTAAAAGGAATATTCCAATCGGGTGGTTGCATGATAGGAGCGGTGGTCAACATAACCTTGAGCTTAGAGAAAGCTTCCTAGCATTCTTTGCTCCACTCGTATGGAATATCCTTTTGGAGGAGATTGCATAAAGGATGAGGGAGATGACTAAAGTCCTTAATAAATATCATGTAAAACCCAATGTGTCCTAAGAAGGAACGCACATCATGTATGCTTTTAGGTGAAGGTGGGTTAGAGATTAAGTCAATTTTAGCCCTGTCTACCTCGATTCTCTTGGACAAAATTATGTCCAAGAACTATTCCCTTGGGAACCATGAAATGTCATTTCTCCCAATTCAGCAAAAGATTTTTTTCTTCACATCTCTTCAGCACATGTTTAAGATTTTCAAGACGATTGCTGAAAGATGGACCAAAGACAGAGAAGGCATCCATGAAGACCTCTAGATATTACCCCCACCATGTCAGAAAAATTACTCAACATACATCGCTGAAATGTGGCAGGAGCATTACATAGTCCAAATGGCATCTTTTGGTAAGCAAATGTGCTAAAGGGACATGTGAACGTGGTCTTCTCTTGATCTTCAATGGTTATCTCTATCTAATTATAGCCCAAATACTCGTCAACGAAATAGTAGTAAGAGTGATCAGCTAACCTTTCTAGAATTTGATCAATGAAAGGTAAAGGGAAGTGGTCTTTCCTTGTGACGGTATTCAATTTTCTGTAGTTAATGCACATCCTCCAACTAATGGTGACTCTAGTTGGCATGAGTTCATTATCAGCATTAGCTACGATGGTGATTTCGGACTTAGGAACCACCTGTGTTAGACTCACCCATTGACTGTCGGATATAGGGTATATGATACCCACATCCAACAATTTCGTAACCTCACCCTTAACCAATTCTTTCATGTTTGGATTTAAGCGATGTTGTGGTTGTTGCGAGATTTTCACATTATCCTTAAGATGAATGCATTTAGTACAAATCAAGGGTCAATTCCCTTAAGGTCCACAATCAACCATCCAAGGGCTCCCTTATGCTCTTTTAGAGTAGCGATAAGCATACTCTCTTGTTCTTTCTTAAGGTGGGAGGAATTCACCACCGGGTATATCTCATCTTGACCTAAATACATATATTTAAGATCGACAGGTAAGGTTTTTAGGTGAAGCTTCGGTGCTTTGAAACTAGAAGGTAGAGGCATTGTATCGGTTCAGGGCAAAATCTCAAATTGTGGCCTCCATCAGTTAATTCCAAGTACCAGCATTGCATCAACCAAGACATCCATCTCTCATCATCCAACTCAGGGAAGTGGGCCAAGCACGTCTCCAAAGTGTCGGAGTATAGAGTCAAAAGTGCTCTATCTTCCATGAATGAATCGATCATGTTAACTTCGCGAGTATCGTCAACATCCTCCGGTTGTTTGCTCATGTTGTAGAAGATATTCAACTCTAATGTTATGTTCCCAACAGATAGTTTCATAATTCCATTCCTACAATTTATGATAGTGTTCAATGTAGCTAGGAATGGGTGACCAAGAATGACAAGAATCTGAGTTCTTGTTTCAATAACGGGCTGAGTGTCTAGAACAATAAAGTCTACAGGATAGTAGAATTTATCGATTGGACAAGCACATCCTGAATCATCCCTATCGGTACACGGACTGAACGGTCAACAAGTTGAAGTGTAGTCTCGGTGGGTTTTAATTCACCAAGCCCAAGTTGTTCGTAGAATGAGTAAGGGATTAAATTCACACTCACTCTTAAATCATGAAGTGCATTCTTGATTCGATGGTCCCCGATTACATAAGAGAAAATCGGGCTACCTGAATCCTTATATTTTATGGCACATCTTGTTTTAAGATAGCACTCACTTTTTCAGTCAAAAAGATTTTACTTTGTATATTTTGTCATCTTTTGGTAATGCATAGATCTTTCAGGAACTTAACATATGAGAGAATTTTCTTAATAGCATCCAAGAGAGGAATGTTAAATTTCACATGTTTAAGCACCTCTAAAATATCCTGAGTGTTGCTCAGTGGTTTAGGTGAAACCAACCATTATGGGAATGGTGCAACTGGCTTATACTATCCCACAACCCAAAGCAGCGAAGAACAAATAGAATTTGCTACGAAAGCCAGCTAATGGGGACTATGACTATGGATCTTGATCTATTGGTCTATGTGGGTTCGCCACGGGATTGCCCCTGCCCTAACTGAAATGGGGATGGAAGAGCCTAAGCTGAGACCGTTCCCTCCATAGCCGTCTTTTATTAATCATAAGCTATGCATATTATAAGAACATCGAGGCTGCGTCTTGAACTATCTTGGTAATCGATGAAATTGAGAGTTTCCCTCATTTAACCAAAAGTCTTAACTTACTGAGGGAAAACCAACACAGATACAGGCGAACCAACTAGTCCGCATTCTCATCCTGGTCATACTTTTTCATGTCAGTAGCTGAGGACACCACCTGGATTAGATAGGGACGTCTCAACAGGAGGTTGTTATAGCTCGGTGGAGCATCGGCTATGTTGAGGCACAAAAAATATTCCGTTGCATGTCCATTGCATTGGTCAGAGAATTCCATGGTGCAGATCCTTCCCAGGGTTGTGCACTCCTTATTTTGGTAGAAATGAGTGAATGGGGATATTTTGGTAAAAAGCAGTGACTGGGGGTATTTTGGTAAAAAGCAGTGAAGAGGGTATTTTGGTAAAAAGAAGTGAAGAACGTATTTTGGTAAAAAGGGGTTCATGGGTGTCATTTTAATGAAGAAGTGGTTGTACACCACTATTTAAGGAAAAATGGATGAACACCACTATGTAAGGAAGGAGGGTGGAAGTTGTATGAAGAAAGAAGTGGTGGTGAACACCACTATGTAAGAGAGGGATGCCTATAAATACCCCTCCCGATGCCACATTTAAGAGGTTGTTGGTTGGAAGACAAGAAGGAAGGAAGACAAGAGAGAGAAAGCATTATGGAGCATCAATTTTGCAAAGGGAGAAGGCCCTTGCGCCATCCGCGCAAGGAAGAAGGCCTTTGCGCCATTCGCGCAATGAAAAGATGGAAGGAAAACCTTTTGCACCATCTGCACAATGGAAATGGGAGCAAATCCCTGGGCGCCACTTTGTGTGGGAGCTTGTCTTAAAGATAGGCTTTGCGCAATGAAAATTGAGAAAAAGCCCCATGCGCCACTCCATGTGGAACAATGTCCAGACAAGAGGCTTTTATTGTCCTGAAGAACCCTTTGCGCGAACCCGCGTAACCATTTCTGCAAAGAAAACCCTTTGCGTGAACCCGTGCAACCACTTTTACAAGAAAAACCCTTTGCGCGAGCTGCACAACCACTTTTGCAAGAAAAACCCTTTACGCAAGCCACGCAACCATTTCTACAAAAAGCCTCTACGCCACTTTGTGTGGAGGCATGTCCAAAAGAAAACTCCATGTGCCACTTCTCTCTCCCTTTTGTCCTGAAGGCAGGCTTTTCTTGTCTTGATGGAAACTCCATGCGCCACTTCAAGAGGAGTTTGTCTTAAAGATGGCCTTTTGTTGTCTTAACGGATACTCCATGCACCACTTCTCTCTCCCCTTTGTCTTAAGACAAGGCTTTTCTTTTCTTGATGGAAGACCCTTTGCGCCACTTCAAGAGGAGTTTGTCTTAAAGATGGCCTTTTGTTGTCTTAACGGATACTCCATGCGCCATTCTCCATGGAAGCATGTCCTAACGCATGGCTTCGCTCCACATTTCAAGGGTTGTGCGCTCCACATTTCAAGGGTTTGCGCTTCACGTTTCAAGGGTTGTGCGCTCCTCATTTCAAGGGTTGTGCATTTCACCTTCAGAGGAAAATGAAGAAAATGCGAATTACAGAAAGAGAATTCCAGAAGAAAGAAGAATATGTCCATACGACTGGGTGAATAAATGGAAGGATGATCAGAACCTATCGTACGACCAAATCAAGTCTCTTCGAGTCCGAACAACCCGTCCACCTTTGTGATGAACATCAAAAGCATCGAAATGCTACCAAAATCGCCATCAGACTGACTTCAATTTCATTCATTGCGTTGCATTGATTGTACTCTGTTTTCATAATCAAGGGAATTCGAGGATGTAAATGAACTCAGAATGAATAGATATCTTGTGATCATTGTTCTCTCATTATTTCTTTGTTATGATTGAATAATTCCCCCAAATCAAACACATTCATTTCTTGTCGAAACAAAATGGCGACTCTGCTGGGGAAATTTCTTTTCAATGATAACTTAAAAAATATTCAGAGAACATTTATCACTTCTTAGCGTCTATATAGACACCAAAATGGCAACTCGCAGTGGGAACATCCTCCCCTTCATCTTTAAAAATAAAGTACAATTTTATTTAATCAAAGTAACTAACACTCTGTTTTGAATGACAGGTATACCGCAATGACTTTTGTCCCAACTAACATGGTTGTCTACTTCACACCCAACGGATTTCCACCAGAAAGTATCAGAGAAGATCAAATCAATTGCGATCAAGGACAAAAAATGCCAAGTAATGTTTGGAATAGTTTCTGCTTCACCGGTGGCATAGTAAGATGATGAATGACAGATGATGGTAACATCCAAAAGACGAAAGGTTCAATCTTCTCTCACAAAGAATATTGTCCTGCCGAGTATGGATAACAGATCGATCATGTGAAATGTTATGAGGCACGGTTTTACCTCACGCACTCAGATTATCCTCCTCGACAGCATCAACAAATGCAGTTTTTACTTTCCCTAAGGAAGGCCTTCAGATAAGAAGTTAGTTTGACTGAATTAGGCGTTACTCGCCAACAAGTAGACGAATCAATTAATAAATTAACGAATTCATCAGTCAATAGAGAACCCTAGGGGCATCGTCACAACTTTACAAAGTAGAAAAGAAAGTCAATTTGAAAAGAATAAAAGTGAAGCTACTCAACTCTCATATGAATCGGCTATTTCAAAGTCTTAAGAGAACAGCAGCAGATATTGCTGAAGAAAGAAAGAAAAATGAACGATCGTTAAAAGTAAAGAGTTTAAATTCTGATAAAGAGAACATCAGCGATTTTACAAATAAGAAAGTAAAGAAAGGGTTCGGACAATTCAAGGATTACAGGAAATATACATTTGAAGAAGAACGACATACTCCTTATGATGGCTAGCTGCGTAGAAAATCAAATTGCCATGTCTAAAGTATTCAAAGGAAATGAATCAAAGAAGAAAAGGTCTTTTACCGAAGATGACCAACGATAATAAAATTGTCATAGAGAGGACATATGAAATAAGAAAGAAAGTAATGATATATGGTCCCGATTAGAGATATTCACTCTATAAAAGAATAGACAAGAAGAAAACAAGATAAGTATATTCATCATGGGGGCAAACTTTCATCAATATACCTGCTAGTTCAGCAAAATATATCATCCCTGAATACCAAGAAGATTCACAGTGTTTTAATTCAGAAGATTCATGGCGTTTTAACTTAGAAGATTCACGACGTAATTATTCAGGGGGCAGACAAAAGCATACAAAATACGTTATCTTGAAGATAAATTACAATTTTGATTTCAAAGATTATTAGCATAATACTTCCAAATCAAAAGGGGGTAAAGCAGAATACCAAGAAGGCCAAAGTTTCAGATAACCAAAGTCTCAGAATCCAAAGTTTCAGATAATTAAAGTCTTAGGAATGCCAAGTCTCATAATGCTGATGCCATACATGAAGAAAAGGCAAACTTTCAGGCACATCAAGTTCAAGCATATTATATTCAAGCGCTGACGGTTATTACCAAATCAGCAATAGTTACCATGGTCATTGCCATATCGCTGACATGAAGATTATTCTATTATCAAAGTTTATCAAAATTGATATTATTACTAAGCTGAAGCTCCATTCGGACCAAATTTTATAATATCATCAACAACAGCAGGGGCGATATATCAATCATTGATCTGTTATCTTCAATTATCAATTTGTTATCTTCAGCAAAGCCTATACGATCAACTATCACATCAG